>NC_141543.1:34990000-35290000 GCF_021556685.1 Rattus norvegicus | reverse complement strand
CAAAGCTTAAGGGGCTTAAGTAATTTGCTCAAGACCACACAGCTAAGTGACAGGGGCTGGGATGCCAACTGTGGGATTTCCGGGTGCCTGCTTCCCTGATGTTATACATGTGTGCTGTGCCCATTTACACACAGGGGGTTGATGCTCATGGGTGGCTCCTTTATTTTCTGTGATCTTGCCACCCTCCTTCATTACTCTATTGACCTTGCCTCTGTACTCCATGACTCTAATATTTTTTTTAACCTTTAGTTGCAAAAAATCACAGACTCTCCAAGCTGTATCTTTTCTTTCCCTATATACACCTTGTCCAAGTAGTCCATATAATATTACGGAGAGGGTATACAACATGGAAAGAATGAGAGTCACCTTCAGGTCCTTGATTAAAGTCCAAGACACACTTAATTCAAGAGTTACTTTGAGAGGTTGAGGATATGGATCAGTTTGGAAAGTACTTGACGTGCAAGCAATCAGCCCTACGTTCCGTTCCCAGCACTCACACAAAGAGCTGGGCTTGGTGGTACATACTTGTGATTCCAGCGCTAAAGAGGGAGGGTCGTCCCTGGCACAAGCCCATCCTACTCAGCCAAGTCCAGGCCAATCGGAGATCCTGCCTCAAAGAAATGGCAGTTGTGCCTGAGGAATGATGTAATATGAGGTTGACCTCTGACCTCTGCATACATGCACACCTGCATTCAAACATACACACATGAAAACACACACACACACACACACACACACACACACACACACACACACGGAGCTATTTCAAGCAGCCAACTTATATTTACTAAGGATCCATTAGCTACTCAATGTTATTGTAGGAAAACAAAAATTCCTTACCAAGGGGAAAGGAATAGCTAGCACACATGTGATCAAGCACATAAAGCTATCCACACACAGTAAGATTTCGAAGAGGTCAGCATCTAAGGGTGAGCAGAGCCCACAGGAGGGTCATAAGACTGAGCTTTGAGGTCAAGTTCTACCAGTGTCCTCTTAGTCATTTGGCCAAGTGACTTTTGTTTTCTTGTGATGAGCAGACTACCTAGGGAAAGGAAAACACCGTCTAGCACTGACTGAGAGCGCTTACGCCTGCGGGGAGGGATACCCATAGTGCCTTCAGCTGCACCTGTGTGAAGAAGAAATGCTAAGAACCCACAAGAGGTCCAAGGTGAGGTGTCCAGCGTGCAGACAGATATACTAGAAAGGCTCTTGCTGACTGTAAAGCCGTGTAAAGGGGAACATTTTGCTTAGGTCCAGTCCCCTAGGACATTCATCTCTTGGCTATTTAAGGACCATAACTTTTAAGTTCACCCTTGATCTTTCAACCGCTTTTTTAAAATATACCAAAAATGACACCATTGTTTAAGAGGATGCGTTAGCTGCTTTTAAACCGGAGCACTCCAGCTTGGATCTGAAGAGTCCATAATCTACACGTCTCTCTAGGTGCTCTCCTCTGGCCAGTATTTGTACTGATGACTGCCATTACTAAACATGTAATATTGGGATGAAGTGTCTGGATACTGCATGAAGAGTTCTTGCCTGCCATAAAGGTTTATCAAATGTGTCCAGGTTCCTGAGATATGGGGATAACCCACCAAGCAGGATCAGGAGCCTCACGTTTAACTGAAGCCCAACTTTAGAGTAAGATGTGTTTCTTTGTTCTTTCATGCTACCATGTTTATTTTCGTCCAAAATACCCTAACTGGGGATGTTTGTCAGTCTGAAAAATATTAAAAAAAAAAAAAAAAAAAAACCTCAAAGCTATAAAACTCACATCCCATTTTTATTCCTCCCTGACTTCTGCTATCTTCAAAATCTCAGACTTCAGGCTAATAGTGTCACCGTCAACAAGTACACTGTCACCCCTACCTTAAGCTCTGTACCCATCATCCCCCCCCCTCAGGCACCCAGTTCCTCTACAGCAGAAGCAGCACAAAGTAACATTGAAACTCCATGGAGAAACTATGTAACAGAGCGACAACAACAACAACAACAACAACAACAACAACAAAAATGCTGCCCGAGGTGAGTGTCCCATCAGCACAGCAGGAAGCAAATTGGATATGAGGTTTAAAGAAACCCCTCCCCAAAGTCACTCCACAATCCACCTGCACAGAGCAGCGATAACGAGGTTTTTCAGCCCAAGACACCCCAGTCGTCCCCCTAATGAAGGCAGAACTATTATAGCCCAAGGTTTTAGACTTCTGCAGTATAATTTCCACAGTATTGTTGACTATAGACAGTCTCCACCCCCCTAACCCCCGATTCTTGAGCGACATGGTAATATAGCTGAATGGTTATGTGAGACTGGAAATTACATGTTAAACTATTCCAACAGGTGCTACCTTAAAATGAAAGTTTCTGCCTTGCAAATGCCCATAAAACGCTGCAATTATTTTTAAGTGAAAACACATACAGGGGAATAAAAACACTGCCCAGTATTCACACTGAAAATAGGCCACGGCTGAGACTACCCGAGATGCCAAAGGAGTTAGCGTAAGACGGACAGGACAGCTATTTGTTTTCTATGTCATGGGTGTAGGTTCGTCTGTCAGGAGTAATTACAAAGAAGAAAAACATCCCTGAAGGGTGGGAAGTGTGTGTGTGTGTGTGTGTGTGTGTGTGTGTGTGTGTGTGTGTTTCGTCATTTCCCTTTTATGAGCACCGTATGCACAGACTCTTGATTGCTTCTGCAATGGAAAAAAAAAAAAAGGAGAGGAGCTCCCCTGAATCCCAATGATCTGCTTTGGCCAAAAGCAGACACCAAAGCTGTTAATAGGGAGAGCACTTGCAATCCGGGAAATCCTATAACGTAAGGGCAGACGCAGTTGGTGAGAAACTCTCAGTACATCCCCAGGTCCAGAGAAAACCTGTTCTCTCTGAACAGAGCTGAACCTCCCTGTTCATTCTCTTTAGACCATTGGAAAAGGAAGGGAGGCTGGAGGGACCGTTCTATCTAAGCTCTGTGTGGCCAGAAGCATGTGTTTTAGGGAAGCCTTTTTCCATGAGGAAGCTGTGGTTGGGGGGGGGGGAATCAAACCTTGTACCCCTCTTCCTCTTCTTTCTATGTCTCACAATTAAAGTTTCGGGTGGGAGGAGATGAATTGCTTGTTGCCCTCCCGCTCTGTGGTCCTTTTGGATGGCATCGTCGGACTCAGATGACAAGCTGGGAGGCAAGAGGCTTCCAGCATCAGCATCTGGCCCTCTGGCAGCCAGTCAGGCCCTCAGTTCCCAGCTTGGGCTGCCTCCAGATGTTTCTTATACTTCAGTTTGTGAGCCTCTTCCCACCTCTGCAGAAAATGCTCACACAAAGCCACCTCAGACCAAAAGAACCGGCAGGTTCTTATCAAAAGAGATCTTTTGTCTTCTCCTCTGGGGCAGTATTTTCTATTTCTGCCTTGATTCAAGAGGTATATCTGTGAGCATCACCCAAGCCATGACTCTGGAAGATTGAGGAGATCTGGAAGATGTCGGGTGTTGGGGATTCTAAATAAACCGTATTGTTATTTACCCCTTTATCACCCTCTAATATTTTTTCCTTTCCTAGTGAGATCAAATTTTTTTTGATCAATACTAAGTGTAGTTCAAAAGAGGAAAAAAAAATAAGAAATGCCGTGGAGCATTGAGAAGCGAAGCCGGAATAGTTCTGTTGTTGTGAATTCATGAGCATAGAGCCTGGAGGTTGGTAGCACGGATACAGGCCTCGGTTATTTTTCTACCAGGTAGTCATGACCTGTTTCTCAGCTGGTTACATTGACTCGTACTCCCTAGGGGAAGCCTCAACAGGCAATATCCCTAAAGCGAGTCTCCCAGTCTTGATGATGATGACAGCAGCTATGAAAGCATTGATCACAATAGCAACGGTCCCTTAATAGGAACTAGTGATAATACCAAGTACATCATAAACTGCAGTTAATTTAATCCTCATCCCAGACCTACAGGCTCTATCCCAATTTTTACACAGTCATGTTATAAGGTTCTGAGGTCACACACAGTCATCGGTTGACCTAGGATGTGACTCAGCCAATCCCAATGGCTCAGAGACATGTCATCCGTCAAGAGGACAGTCTAGAACCCTAGAATCCCCACACTCGAGAATCTTGGAGACAATCCAGGGTACTTCTAAAAGTCTGGCTAGCATATCTTCAGATTCTGTTTTTCCTTCTTTTTTTTTTTTCTCTTTTTTTCGGAGCTGGGGACCGAACCCAGGGCCTTGTGCTTCCTAGGTAAGCGCTCTACCACTGAGCTAAATCCCCAGCCCCTTTCCTTCTTTTTTGATGAGGACCTCACTGTCCCCATGAAAAATACTGCTGTCTCCAGAGCCCCAAGTCAAGATATCTGACTTCACCAAAGCCGGAGTCAGTCTTTATATTAACTTTCCTTCTGTGGCTTTGGGTTCTCGACTGGTAGTGTAACAGCACAGGTCCTTTTCATTCACGCACCTCACTGTGGACTTGAACCCACACTTTTCTTCCCACAGATTCAGCTGTAGGGCAATGGCCATTTGTTTTCCAAAACTGTCCTGTTATTCAGTCAGCACCACTAAAACTTTACGCCGCCTGAAAAAATGACCTTGATTATTTACTTCACTTGCTAACCGCCTGCCTGCTCCAACAGGACAGAAGCCCATGAGAACAGGAAGATTGGCTGCCTTGCCTGTGGCTACATCCCCAGCTGCCGCTCAGTGGGTCGTCAACAATAAACGGGTAAATATATGTGTGTCTGCTGGCTCAAGTGCAAACTCCCATCTACTGGGAGGAAGGAGTGCTTTTCTATGCAATCTTTTATGGCTGTAGAAAAGGACAGGAAATTCTTAGGAAGACCTTAGCCACAGAACCAGAAGACAGCTCACAAGACAGTGGAAACTTCATCCCTAAATAATTACATATAAATCAAAGAGCAAGCACACCGTTATGATTCTCTGTCCAAAGCCTAGACTGACTTCAGTAGTGGAGCTTAATCAATAGGGTGAGGCCACTCACTTTAAAGACAAGGGTGTAGATTTTAGCTTGTACCAAGGAAACCCAGTTAGATAAAGAGGAGAGGAGGTGGGCTTCCGGGTAGGATGATCTATGCCAAAAATGAGAGAGAAGTTTCTGTAGGAACTGTAGTAATGTTTGGTTTATAGAACACAGTATAACTCTTGAGAAAAAGCTATAAAGGCCTGTGTGTGTGTGTGTGTGTGTGTGTGCGTGAAGGTCAGAGGTCAACTGCCAGTGTCTTCCCTCAGGTACTACCCACTGCTTGAGAATTGTTTTTATTATTTTTATTTGTGTGTTTCTGTGGATATATGTCACATGGGAACAGATGCCATCAGAGGCCATTGGATCTCCGAGGGATTAGAACTGCCATTATAGGAAGCGGTGAGCTCTCTTTGGTGAGTGCTGGGAGCTGAACTCAGGTCCTACAGAAAAGCAGCAAGTACTCTTAACCATACAGCCACCTCCGAAGCTCTTACTCCGCTTTTTGAGACAAGGTCTCTCACTGGTCTGGAGCTTGCCAAGGAGGCTAGACTAGCTGGCCAGTAAGTCACAGATCTCTGCCTGCCTCTGCTTCCCCGGTGATGGGATTGTAAGCATGCGTTACCACACCAAGTTTTATTATTTAGGTTCTGGGGATGGCGTTCAGGTCCACTTGAATGTTCACAGAGTATTTTCCTGACTAAACTACCTTCCCAGTCTGGAGACTTCCATTTATTTCTGTGTTTTTGTTCTTGTTTTCCTAAGTGCTGGGAATCAAACCCAGAGCCTCGGACACCTAGACAGATGTTCTAACACCAAGCTACATGGCCAACCCTTCAAAAGGGCACCCAGGATTCATAAGAGTGATATCCTAAAGCAAGGAGAGAGCTTGTCTATTAAAATGCCCGGGATTATCAGTGTTGGAGGCTGAGAGAACAAACCAGCCTTAGGTGGAGACTCCGATAAGGAGAAACCCACTCTGCAAGGCTCTGTCTGCTGGTGAGGCGTAACTCTTTGGAGAAGAAGCCAGTCACACAGGATTGTGATTATAATTCCCCAGGCTCCACTCTCCGAGTCAGCTCACTCATTTATGAATAAGATTGCTCACTGTCTTCATGAATGAACAGCTTCTCAACCACCCTGAGGTCTTGGCATCCTCCTTCAAGACTTCTGTGTTTCCCCCTTCCTCCTCCTGTGGCCACCATGGCTGGGGCAGAAGGGCTTTCTCTCCCTCATTGTCTTCAATGAAGAGTTCTACATCCTCAGCCCACTCTGGGCGTTCTTGCTGGCTTTTCAGAAGGCGAGTCCCTTGATTAGGGGGTCTGGCAGCAGGGCGCTCTCACATGCTGACCTGCTGTCACAGGCTTGGCAGGCAGCAGGCAGGGTTTGGGCTGTTAACTTTCGTTCTGGAGATAGACCTCTTTCTACTGCTTGCTCTTTTTCTCTTAAAATAAATGTGATCCTCTGACTTTCCAGCCATTAGTGGTGGCTGATTAATTTTCAAAGTGAGTTCAGTTTTAAGCCACTTCTACAAATAGACACTTGATTGAGTTGAAGAGTCAAGAAGGGATGGTTATTTAATTGTATTTGATACGGAGACAATCAGTGGCTTCAGAGGCTCACCTCATAGTGTGCTCTGATTAATTATGAGTGATATTCTTTCCATGTGTTGACAGAGCACTTCGGATTTTTTCCATGTTCTTCTGCACATGCCTGGAAATAAGCCCTCCCCGAGACCCGAGAGCTAGATTGATTAAAAAGTATCATGACCACTTGATGAGAGGGAAAGAGGAATCTCTTCTCAGAAATGGGTTTGGTACACCACCAAAACCTGTGTCCCCGACAGTGAATTGATTGTACTTTCTGCTTCCGGTGTGTCGTACCATCTAATCGAGATGAGGAGGGGAGGTCAGGGGTGAGCCCCTGAGTCCATAGAACTAACAATCTGGTTTCTAATCCCACCTTTACCTTTTGGAATAGTAGCCTCAGTTTCCACTTATTTAAGATGATGAGGGAATAGTCCCTTCCTCGAGAAAGAGGAAAAGCACTCGTGGACTTAGGGTAGACAGAGCCAGCCACACACACAGTAGGGCCTCAGATGATCATGAGCTACCTGCCCTTCCTGCCAAAGGGTTGAATGTCAAAAGCTATAGAGGATTAGTTTTCCCCACTTCAAACACAAACTTCCAGCCCATGGCCTTTGTTTTATTTAGGAAACGGATGATTGAGCTGCAGGGGGGGGGTGGGTTGCGGAGGCAGTGGGGGCTGTTTACGGCCAGCATTTTAAAATTGGAATTTCACCAAAAAGAATTTCATAAACTTCTTGGAAATGAGATGTCTAGCAATATGAGGTTCACATTCCAGTGTGGCAACTATTGGCTGAAACTTTATGGACACTTCCCCTTTATACAGGGCACACCCTGGCAGGTCACCTCAGGCCCTACCGCTCCTTAACACCCCTTCAGCTCGCCTCAACTCACTGCTCTTGCCTCAAACACCGTTCCGATACTATGTCAGTAGTAGTTAGCAGAGACAGGGACTCGGTTAGAAAAGCTTCTGGAAGCAGCTGAGAGATATTGAAAAAGGCTCCCGCTGGCCCTGCTGGTTCTCCTCCCAACCACAGTATTTTACTGCCTGCTCTTCACCACATGAGGCTGCACCAGCAAGTCTGCACCAAAGGGAGAAATAGTAGTTAGCTCATTTTGTGACCAGAAAGCTTTAACTGGAATCAAACTGGAATGAACTGTATGAGCGGGGCTGGGGGTGTATGTGAGAGAGATAGTCTTAGAGAGAGATAGCTTTTACTTTCTGTGAGAAGATCCCCATTTGCACCCATCCACACAACCACTGTTTTTTCTGTGTAACTCAGAACTGCCCTCAAAATATATTCTCTTTCTCGGTAATCAAATTTGTTTATGCCATAAAATGCCCTAGCTCCTATGTGGAGATACACACACACACACACACACACACACACACACACACACACACACACACACACACACATATGCACACACACACACATGCGCGCACACACACACACACACACATGTATATGCTGGAATTGAGAGATATAGAGTATTATTGGGAAACTAAAGGGCCTTGTTCTTTCTCAATTGTAAGATGAGATTATTAAAGGAGCAGTGTGTTTTGGAGTTTGAACCCTGGCGTTTCAAACATGCTCTATAACTCGGAAAGGATTATGTCATTTCTCAGCTTCCCTTGGCAGTGGCCCTCATTATTTACAATATTTACTTCAGGGAAATCTTGGCCTGTGTCATATTTATCTTGCTGAAAAATGGGCCTGTAAATGCGTATCACCTTCTGAACAAAGCCAAGTGCTGTGGTACTAATTTGGCTCATGAAGTGTGTAATTTAGCTCCTTTTCATGGGCGCAACATTTGTCTCCTGCTTTTATTAAACTACCATAAAACAATTCTTCTTGCTCATTATTGAAATATGCATCACAGAGGCTGGGGCACACAGTCCTGGAGGACCAGAAGTCTGACGGAATTACAGAGATGCTCTGCTCTGTTCTTGTTCCCCCCCCCAAAAAAAAAAAAAAACCTGAGAAAACAAGAAGCCTGAGAGGAAAACTGGTTAACTTCCCTAGTTAGTGGATAGTCTGAAGGAAATGTGGTAGAGAAGATGTAGCAAAGTAAAGCGGTCCTTTTTTATGAAATTATTTCTACAAAATGCATGTGTACATTAACATTATACACACATATACATACATATATATACATACATATATATATATATATATATATATATATTTGACCCTGGTGTGTTTTCCATCTCTTTGAGGTTAGTTGCATAGTGAGCTTGTCACCAAAAGTCAGGGGACACAGCTTCACCACTGTGCGCAAGAAAGAGAAAGCCACAGGAAGAGAGAACCAAAGGTAGAACCAGCAAGCGTAGGCTTCCCCAACCCAGAGATTTCTTCTTTGCCTGTTGGGTGTTGCCTAACGCTGACATTTCCCAATCCATAACAGATCCTTGCTTACAAACAATGCTGCCTGCCTCCCATGCCAGCAACATAAAAAGAATTCAGACAGGCTACTCCTGGTGAGCTGCGTGGTGCACCTTAGAAACTACTTGTGTACAGAAAGCAATGCAAAACAAGCAGAAATCACGTTGCAAACAACTAATTGTCAAAAACAAAAACATACAAAGAAAACCTGCAAGCTCTGTTGAAAGAGGTCTCACCTACTCGAGACCCTTAGCCTTTGCTGCACCTTTGAGAAGAAGAGGGGAAAGATGTGTTGAGACCGGTTCCTTGCTGTGTGGGGCAGCAGAAGCTCACAGAGCCAGAGTACGTACTGCAGAGGGTGTTCCTATGTGGCTGCAGTCTGTTCAACACCAGGCTGAGGTTTACTTGAGAGGTTCCTAACGTACTGTGAAAATCTTACCAAAATAGAGAAACCGGTACCTGACCTCACGACCTTCCATAGAGACCAGAGCAATAAGCTATAGACCCATGGTGTTAACTTTAAACAGAAGCCGGGCCCACCTTTCTGCCATGCATGTAGACCCTCCTTAGGCTTAGAGGGTCACTAAATCAATGACTGCCTGTGTGCTGAGCTTGCTCAGGACTCCGGGACTTCCTGAGTTAGAACCCTCACTTCTAAAACCAAGGAGGTCCTAAGGAAACTGCTACACTTGCTCACCCTAAAAATAAGGTGCTAGACACAAGGTTGTGGGAGATAATAGTGACATGAGCGACTTCCTTCTTTCACCCAGGAGTCAGTGAAATATAGACACAGAGAGAGAGAACGAGTAAGGTGGCCGGTTTAACAGCTAGTGCTGTTGTAGGATGTACACACACACACACACACGCATACACACACAGACACACACACAGACACACACACAGACACACAGACACACACACAGACACACACACATACACACACCATACATACACATACACACACACAGACACAGACATACACATACACACACACACACACACACACACACACACACACACACACAAACCAAAAAGTAACTTTCACAAACACTTGAACACATATTCTTTTACAGTAGCAGCTCTCAGACTGTGAGTTGTGGCCCCCTTTGGGGTCGAATGACCCTTTCACAGGGGTCACCTAAGACCATTGGAAATATCAGATATTTACATTATAATTCATAACAGTAAGCAAATTATAGTTGTGATGTAGCAACATACATAATTTATGGTTGGGGGTCACCACAACATGAGGAACTGTATTAAAGGGTCACAGCATTAGGAAGGTTGAGAACCACTGTATGAGTAATATTTCTACTAATGCCAACAGTACAAATGCTAAAAGGTGTAACCAACTGAGGCCAGTGTGTTGGTTCCCCAAGTTGGCCGTCTCCCTTTTGCTCTCCATGCGTTTGCATGAAGTGGATTCCAGAAATCGCTTAGTAGAAGACATTCCCAACATCAATATCATTCGTGAAGTCGTTGAGATGCCATGTCGACTCTTCGAAGCTCTAACAGTTACAGGGTCAAAGGGAGGACAAAACGTTTACAACTCACTCGAGATACTAGTTTTCTCCCAAGCCACCATTTTGGTCAGATTAAAAATATGGAGCTAGAGTTTGTCAACTGATGTAGAATCCTGACTGGAAAGCTGAGCTTCCTCCTATTAGCCCACCCTTACTTCTAATACTCATTGGCTTTGACTGTTTCCCAGACTACTGAGATGGTGGTATATACTTTCTCTCTCTCTCTCTCTCTCTCTCTCTCTCTCTCTCTCTCTCTCTCTCTCACACACACACACACACACACACACACACACACACACAGATACACATATACATATATACATATGCACTCATATACACACATATACAAATACTTAGACACACAAATATATACACAGATACATACATATGCACACATACATACATGTATACATATATATACACACATACATTTATACATATATATACACATGTATATACACACAGACACAAGCACAAACACATGAAATCTGTGTATAACAAAATTTATTTGACTACTTTTCCGCACTACCTAGATTGTCTTTATTCACAAAAGATACCTCAGAGATATTTTATCCCAGCCAGATATGTTGGCTCCTCAATATCAATATGGTGTTGTAATATTTTCTAAAAATAAAAAAATAATCTGAACAAAGCCTCATCCCTTTCCCTCTGTGTTTTGTCAAGTGTCCCAGAAGTCCTGGCTCTGGCTAAACCCTTAAAGGAAGCCTTTCACATTAGTGACTCTGGGTTCCGAACTTGGGAAGGACTTTCTCCAGAAAGGCCTGATGCCTTCAATCGCAGGCACAGTGTGGCTACTTTAGCCTTGCTGCTTCACTAGGAGGCCACGAGAAATGCAGATTTAGAAGCAAGCAAAGCTCAGGGAGTAAAGCTCAGGGACCTGCACACACTGGTTATGTCAATGCGTGCTGTAGAGCGAGCTGAGCTGAGCCGGAGCTGGGAGGAGGTGTGTGATTAGTCTCTGGAAACCTCCCTGATTGGCAACCAGCACACACTGAGAATCAGAACTGGTTGGCTCTTCGGAACCACGCAGCAGGCAGGCTCCCTCCCCTAAATCAAGGCGTCTCCACTCAATTGTCAGGCTGTGCTTTGTGGAGCATCAGTGCCAGTTTGTTCAGACTGACTGGCTCTCTCCGCAGCGCCTCTCTTGCCATCTGTATTATTTAAAGGAGACTTATGGTTAGGTGTCTCCTGTTGTGAAACACGATCTGTGACCCCCTAGGCTAGGAAGCCAGCAGGGAAAAGCATTCATGTCAGGGCACAAGAGAAAATGAAGCTCAGGGAAACAGCCAAAAGAATAAGACGTGAAATATGCACAAGTGCCACAAACAGCAAGGACGTGAGAACTCGTTCTCCCCTGGAGCCTGGGCTCACACTCAGATAGGGTGGTGGTAATGGTGAGACGTGCGTGTGCGTGCACGTGTGTGTGTGTGTGTGTGTGTGTGTGTGTGTGTGTGTGTCTGGCTGTCTGTCTGTCTGTCTGTCTGTCTCCACATAGGAGCTAGGCCATTTTATGGCATAAACAAATTTGATTACCAAGAGGGAGAATATATTTTGAGGGCAGTTCCAACTTTGATAGAAAAAGTTTTATTTTAACTCATTCTGGAAAAGATAAACACCAAATCTCAAACACCACGGTCTTACAAATAAAAATAACAGCCCACCTAACTAGAGTACAAGAACCCGGTCTGAATAGTGAAGCTGGGCTGGTGATTGTGTAACTATTAGGACCATGGGACGTTATGCATACCAAATTAAAGGTAATCAAAACTCTCGCTCCAGGCTACGAACCGATGGAGCTTGGGTGAGGAAGAGCTCAGCTTTCTTCCCACGTGGTGCTCTTTAGAACGAGTAGTACTGACAGCGATAAGAGTATGTTTTCGGTTCTGACTGTTTATGTGTTTTTTTATTACAGTTACTTGTTTTATATTGTGTGTATGTGTGTGTGTGTGTGTGTGTGTGTGTGTATCATGTGCACACACGTGCGTGCTACAGGATACGTGTTTAATTCAGAGGACAACTTGCTTGTGGGAATCAGCTATCTCCTCCTACCATGTGGATGCTTGGGGTCAAACTCAGATCAGTAGCCTCCGTAGCATGTCCCTTTACCCACTGAGCCATCTCGACAGCTTCACAATGAAAGCTTTTAAAATTACAGATTAGGTCAGCGGCAGGAGCCGTATTAGAAGACCTAGCGTCGGGCTTGCCGTATAAGCAGACACCCTCTCTGGTTTTCCCCGTGGTGCACACACGCGTCTGAAGCAGAGCTCTAAAGCAAGCCTGACATTTCATTACTGACTTCGTCCCCACCCTCTGCCACCTCCACCCAAACCCCATCAGGGTCCTCAGTTTCCTAACTTGGAAGCTGGGCACCAAGATTCACTGCTCCTCTCAGAAACAAGCCGGCCTCGCAAAGCAAGGCCTCATGGTTGTAAAGACTGAGGAGAGTTAAAATTATCCATTAAGTGGTGCTCTGCCTTGCACAAAAGCATGATCTCTGGGAAAGATTTCTACTAGGAAGGAGTATGAGTAATTTTCTTCGTAGTACTTAGGAATTCGTGGAGATGAGCCAGCAGAAGGATGTGCTGTGGAAAGTGGGGCGCCTTTAGAATCTAATATGCCCTTCAAAAAAGGCTGTGAGCGTCCATGGCTTCAGCGAAAGACATCCCATACCACAGAAGCCATACTCTGTCTCTATAGAAAAGATGACTTTTAAACCATGTATTTATTTAGATGTTACTTGCTTTATTCAGTAGAAAAAAGAAGTGTGTCTGCATGCACATGCGTACATGTATACAAGTGCATCTGACAGGGGCAGGGGCTGCTTACGCCCATTTGTGAGCAGGGAGACCAGAGAAAAGCATCAGGTGTCTCTTCTGTGGCTCTCCACTTTATTCACTTGATACCAAGTCTCTCACAGATCCTGGAGGTAGACTGTCATCTGGCCAGTCAGCAGTCTCCTGTTCCTGCCCCTCACAGCACTGCAGTTACCGGAGTGTGCTTGACCACAACCATTTTGTTTTTCATGAGTGCCTGGGATTTGAACTCAGATCTTCATGGTTGTGCAGCAAGCATTTTTACCCACTGAGCCACCCAACCCTATTCAGTGAAAATTTAATTGATCTATGTCCTGAAAGGAATCTCAGAACTACCTAATTTCCCCCACTCCACCCCCACCCCCAGGTCTTTAAGTATTCCTCAGAATAAATGGCCTTTTTGAGTTCACGAAGACCTGGAAATTGAGAGCCAGTCTAGATACACACCACAGTAGCTGAGAAGTACTAAAATGTCCCAAAACAAGAGTTAGCCAAAGCCTGTGGCAAAAATTCCAAGGGCAATTGTGAAGTCTAGTTTGTGACCCCAAATAGAAACCCCCGATGTCTTCAAGTCATTCACAGACTTCCACCTGGCACCTGCAGACCTAGACTCATACTAAAAAGGAAAACTTTATTTAAAAGTAGCACCCATTTAGTGGCAGTAGGGGAGAAACTATGCTTCTCCCGTATATGGTTGGCTCCTTTGAATCGTCAATGGTACAGAGTACAGCTTAAAGCTGTTGTCACTCCTACAAAACCATCCTTCAGAAAGGCCCCAGCTACGCAGGGAACGGAAACATACTCTGTCATGAAGCCACTGACCACCGAAACAAAATGTAACCTGAACTCCATGCAACGTGCTTGTGCCTTCCTTACTCTCTCAATATTCAATGCTCACCCATTTATCTTCGGGTGTTTGTGCCTAGCTGGGTATAGCTAACAAAAACTAAGCTTCCGAATCGGAGACATAACCGTTTAATGTGCCTCGAAACATTGTAGCAGTCCACTGGCTTAAGTGAGAAGGGTTGTAAACGGTGCCTGAAGGGTTAGAAGCTTTCCTTTTAATTGTCTAGAATCATCAGAGGAGAGAAGTAACAGGGGGAAAGGGCTCATATCCCCCCTGCATGTCTTTAAAACTAAGTGACAGTTCATGATTGCCTCAACCTGAGGATGCCAGGTGTTGTTCCCCAGGACAGAAGGTCATGATACTGTCCCTTTAAAAGTCTCACTCCAACCCCACCGCAAGGTGATGTGTTTGGGATAGACAGAGCATCCTCTGCTTCAGTACTCACCCTTCCCGGGACTCCTGAGGTCACAGAGTATCTCAGCACTGTCGCTACATGGCCACTGTGATATACCCATTGAATGAACCTAACATCTCGGCAGGTCATGTGGCCATCCCTCTCGGTGTTACTCCAATACGGCAGCAAGTGACCATGGAAATAATGGCTCCCCAGCTTAGTTCTTCCCACATGCTTCCACAGGTAGAAACCCGGTATCCTTTCATAGCCCCGGGTTCGTTTCACTAGGGGGGAAGTAAAACCAGTTTCACCTCCAGTGTCTACGCAATGATGGCACACGCTCACAGAATAATCTGGATATTTGGGAAAGTAGCAGCCATTGGCTCAGCCTTCATCTAACCAGCCTAGCCAATGGGGAAGTGTGTCTTCCCCTTCCTCATGGAACCAATGCACAGACATAGAAATCCCATTTCTGCTGAAACGGCCAATTTCTGTCGTCTTTTTTTCCCTCCTGGTTTTTGTCTTGTTTTGTTTTGTTTTTTGTTTTGTGAGGGGTTTTTGTTGTTTGTGTTTGTTTGTTTGTTTGTTTGTTTGTTTTTGTAGGGCTAGGGATTGAGCCCAAGGCGTCGCACATGCTAAGGGTATCGCCACCGGCAATCGCTGTGACTGTCTGTAGCTCTGGAGATTCAGATAACTAGAGTTCAGAGTCTATAGCGCAGTGGATGCTCGTGATTCCTATAACCCAAAGCTTTACCAATTTGAAACTTCATGAAAAGTAGAGGCTTATTCTTCGCTGCTTCCTAATTCCATTCCTTGCAAGTCTTCTCTCCCTCAGAGACTGGATCCGGTAGGACACTTGCCACACAGCTTAACGATCCCTTCCAACACAATAGGTCGCCAAAACCACCTGAGAATTTTAGTCTTCCCCCAGACCTACCATTCAGAATCTTTGGTGGGGGGGGCCTGGAAATGTGTACTTTTTAGCTACTCTGGGATGAGGCTGATAAACAAATCCCACGAAGGTGGCAAAGCAGTCCCGAGTGAGCTTCACCTCTGAGATATGTAAAAAGAGGTCGGGGGGGGGGGGGCTGCGTCCCTCGCCTGTCTTTATCTTGTCCCTGTGCCTCACTCAGATGCCCACGCTCCCCAAAATAACCCCCGTAGCGTGTAGTAGAGGACCGGGTACTTAATCATGGAGGCGTCATGAGACACTGTCCTCAAGGTTTCAAAAGATACCTTTCACATATTCATTCTTCATTTGTTCAGAGTGTGTGTGTGTGTGTGTGTGTGTGTGTGTGTGTGTGTGTGTGTGTGTGTGTGTGTTTCTGTCTACACGTGTGTTCAGGCCACCACGCACATGAGGAAGTCAGAGGACGATTTATGGGAATCTCCTTAAACTGTATGGGTCCCAGAGAATTCTGGTCCTTGAGCGGTGCAGCCAGCAGCTCTCCCCACGGAGCCATCCTGCCAGCTCACGGTGCCACCTTTTGCATTTCTGCCATCGCTTTCGGCCCACATTCTGACATAAGCACCATCCATTCTTAGAGAGCCCCCCTTCTGCTAAGGAATTCATCAGCAGAAATGCCGCACATGCGGTTGTAATATTCAGAATATCTGTACAATACAGCTCCTTAAGCAATTATCCTGTACCACTGGGTCATATTAGGCAACTTAATATTTCCCATAACGAAAGTGGAGTTATGGGATTTTTTTTCTCTTTTTTAGTGCATACGTTGTTAAGTTTTACTTTAATCATCTGTGCTGTTCTTTTCTATTATTTTACTATTGCATATCAGAGTAATCAGTGACAATTAAACTTTTTAAAACTTGCATTGGAAATTAACTCTCATCAGAAATAGGATTAAGACCATGGCTTTCATGGTTCTAAAGCTGAACTAAGCGGAGGGAAAGATGTTGCACAGGGGGGGAAATTTCCCTTGACTTAATACACACCAGTGGACTTGAATGATTTCTGAGAATTTTCCATCAATGTTTTCTAAAATAGCCTTTGGTGGTCTGTTTGCTCAGTTTTGTTCCTAGTCAATCCTAGCAGAAGTGTGGCTGTACCCCCAACAAGGTCCCGTGTGACCCTGTTGCCATTTGGGGAGAGGCTGGGTAAACAACCAAACCATGAAAGAGGGCTCCACACACTCCTGATTTACGTAGGACGGAGCAGTGGGAAGGGCCCTCGGTCCCGGTTTGGCAAGGCAGCAAGCGAGGCCTCGGTATGCCTCTGGGATACCTACCAAGGACACAGTGCCTATTCAGAATCTCGAGTTCACAGAGGCTTTTCAATCAATAACATATGGCCACGAGAGCGCGAGTGTTGTACAAACAGACCGAAATAAACACACTCAGCAAATCAAATATCTGTATGTAGGACAACAAAGCTTTTGAGTTGCAACTGCAGAAAAATGAAAACCCACGTCTACTCGAAACTGGGGGAAATGAGCAAGCCGTTATGCAATGTGAGCTCAGCGAGATGAAGGAGAAGACAGATGTGTTCTTCAGATCATTAAGACCCCGTTATCAGTAATTTCTAAGGACTGGCCACAAAACTCACCAGAAACAACTTGAGGTGACGAAGGTCTACACCCCCTCCTTTCCCTGAAAGGGCTCATGTTGATGACTCGGGACCAGTCAGGGCTTTAAATAACCAGTGGCTCAATCACACCAGCTTGTTAGCCTTTCGTCTCAGAAGCTTTTTTTTTTTCCTTCCCTCTCAGATTCATGATCACAGATTAGGTAGGTGGTGGGGGCGGCTCTAAATATACCTTCCTGTTACCGGAGATCTGGATCAGGGAAGGTGCTTATTAATATCATGGAGTGTATGATTTTTAATGATCTCTGAAAACAGCCCGTGTGAGTGTGAATAATGGCACCGTCTCATCGCATGCGTGGTCTGTGCTTTTGTCTCAGACAGGTTCATTTTTCACTGGAGGGGAAAGGTTCATGCCGCACGAGGGGGGTAACCAGTTGATGTTACAAGGCTGACTATTAGACCCCTCGCTGTTCCACATGTCTCAGGGAAGGACTCCAGCCGGCAACCTTAATGCCTACTTCAGCATCTTGAAGAAATTAATGAACACAGCTTCTATGGCAAAACATTTCAATCAACCCTTACCAGCTGTGCCTACATTTAAGGAAAAGAAAGGGGGTGTGTGAAAATGCCCAGGTTTATCAAAAAAAAAAGTTTCTTCGAAAGACCAGCCATAGTGTTGGCCGTGTGTGGGGCCGTGGGAGGTGGGGAATGGAAAAACAGAGAGAAGAAAGAGAGAGAGGTGCCAGTAGCCAGCGCCAAAAGATGTGCTCTGGCCCCTGAGTTTGTTGAACAAATTAAGCACGTTCTGGTTTTTCACCTGCTGAAGTAGCAATAGTGCATATGGCCTAGAAGTTAAAAATAAGGAAATATGCATACATTACCATACTTAATGGACGACCCTCTCCATTTAATATGCAAATTTCCTGAAATATTACTGAATGCCGTCTGTTCTAAATGAATAAATTTGAATTGCAATTAGAATAATCCTTTATAATTAATGAAAACTGTCAATTTTAGTTCATAAGTAATTTGATTAACAGGATGATGGGACACTTATCAAGTTCACTGGACTGCTAGGCTATGGGAAAGCTGGGCGGGCCAGGCACTCAGGCTGCACCCGAGTATTATCCTAAATTATTGATAACACAAGCTAATGAACTTCAGAAAGTGAACTCTGGGGGCCTCATTTGAAGGGACAGCCTGGGAGGGCGCTGGGCAGCCTCACATCAAGGCTCTTTCTGAATGCAGCTTTACTGGTATTTTTGGCTCACGGGAAAATAAATGTTTGGAAATGCCAGGGTAAAGGAAAACATTGGCCCCAAACACAAATTTACCATTTCCAGCTGTTGCTGGAACAAAAGGAAACAATAGTCAGAGGATGAATGTAAGGAGAGACAATGTGAAAACATGTGGGAGAAGTCTCCAGTAATATCTCACAGGAGGAGGACACGGCCACAGCAGTGGCGGCTGCTCCTCCTCTCGGCTTTGTTTCTTCGTTCGAACAGGAATAAAAACTTTTAACTGGCATTAATTGGACACTTACATGAAGCAGGGTAGATTGGGTGAAGATTCCTTCGAGACATATACCCAGAATTCTTAGGGCACAAACAGTAAGGCAAGCCTGTGGCCCTTAAAGAAACAGATACCGGAGTATTATATTCTCCTTCAGGAAGGTAAGGAAGTTGAGCAAAGGGTTGATGTTACAAGAGAATCCCACTCTTCGTTTTTATTGTTTCTCATTACCGTGAAGACAATCAGGTAGAGAAGAAAAGTTTAAAAATGTTTATAAAGTCATCTTGTGTGTTGTTTTTTTGTTTTTTTGGTTTTTTTTTTTTTTGGTTTGATAGACACTGATCACAAATCTCGCTGCAGCCATACCCGGTGTGTGAATGGAGTCCACATTCAAGGCATTCATAGTTCCCTGACAGGTAAGAAAGTCTATTAGGACCTCGGATGGGAATCAGGGTCTGGTTGCACCAATTCAGTCTCAAAAGGACCTTGTCTTTGTAAGGATCTGACATCTGACAAGAGTAGATGACAATCTTGCTGTGAAAGGAGGCTCCAAATGTACCAGAGTGACTGTTCTCCCTCCTCTGACACACTCAGAAGTCCTTTAATGCCAAAGATGGACTCACCATGTCTAAAAATACCCCCCGGAGCCATGGAATTCACGTGTCCAAAAAGTTACCCATCACAGATATCTCAAGAGTGTGTAGTCATTTCTACTCGATAATATAGATCCTAACTATCAGAGTAACACAATGGCACCTATGGGAAAGTGTCAGTTTCAGCAATCTCAATTCTCAGTACTACCAGTCAATACATCTTAGTTTAATTGAATTCAATAGAACTAAACAAACAGAATTCCATCACGTGATAAAGGTGGTAAAGATAATTTTAGAAAGAACCTGTAATTTAATTTAAAAAAAAATCCATGTATAGACACTATGCAAAGTTATTTAAGCCATTAACTACCTAAGGAAATCCCGGAAATATGTATCTGATAGGAAAACTAACCAAAGGCTAGTAAGATTGTGTCCAGGGTCCAAGGAATCATCAGAGTGGCAGAGCTGTGATTTGAACCCATGACTTTCTGTCCCTGGATCCTAAGCCATAAACTGAATTGGTACTCTGGGCCAGTTTCTATTTTTCAAGTCTCTCCTCGGAGCTGACCATGTTTAATGATGCTATAGTTTCCCCACTTTTCAATTACATTTTTATTTTCTTGCTCTGGACCACCATGACTGTAAGGTTGTCCTGCATTCTCCAAGCCAGCTCAGCACATACACAGTCGGAGCCACTGCCCCTGCACCCATGCATGATGCAAGCGGGTCATAAACACTGCCATTCACGCTGCCATGTGTGCCGCAAGCCATCCTTTAGCCTCGGCTGCCTCCCACCATGTGTCCCTTTGGAACTCGGTTCTCAAAACATAACAAGCACAAGGTTAGGCTCTCCCCTTGGTCTCTACATGAGCATCCTGCACTGCCACTGTCCTTGCTAGCCAACTCCAGCCCTGGGAGATGGGTAATAAAAGCTGTTAGCTCTTTGACACTCAATAAAAGACACAAACAAGAGACCAATGATGTTCTTGGTTATTAAGCTGCCTATTAGACCCAAATAAAATTAAGCAGCTGGTGGCCCTATGTCTCCACAAAATTAATATTAAGAACTCTCTTTGAGCCATTTAGATCCTTTGTATATGTACTCCAAGGCTCAAGCTCCCTCATTCTTCCCAGCAATGCAAGGTTTTATTTCCTTTCTCTACTCCTTCCATATGTGCAAAGCACCCAGAGAATGCTCTCCCTCTTCCCTAGAACCTATCCTCATCCACAAATCCCCCTGGTAATATCAGGAGAGATCTGCACACCAACCTCACTGAACCCTGAGTCAGAAAGAGATTCCACAGAGCACGGAGCTCACTCTCCCAAGGATTATAGACATACCATTTTTTTTAGGTTCACTTTTGGGAGAACATATTACTTTCCTGTGTGTTAGTTCAAAAACAAACTTATTTCGAAGATGGCGTTGTAGAGCTCACATTCAATGTACACGTTTAGGAAAACAGTGGCAAATAGATTTCTTCAATTATACGGGCAATAAATCATATACTAGAGATGGTTTTTAATCAATAAGAGTCACAGGAATAGTCTATGAATGCTAGGATATCCAGGGGGGGAAATGGATATAGCCTTTATGGGATTCCTAAAGTTGGGAGGTGTGAGTTAACGAAGGTTCCTAAGGCCATGTGGTAAGGCTGAAGCCAGGTCTCCCATCATCTGGTGGGATGTTCTTTATCCCACACAAGACCCAGAACCTCAGCCTGGTCCACCGGGCCACTGTGCAAAGAAATGGAGTCACAAGCTCTGAAGACACTGTACAGAACACAGGCCAGGAAGGTCCATAGAGCAGACATGGAGAGAAGAGGAAAAGGGTGCATGTAACCCTACTTCCTTCTTCCACAGCCAAAGAAGCTCTACGTGAAGTGGGTGGAGCTTCTCCAGTGGAATTCATCGAAAGTTTTGGAAGAGATTCCGCTGTAGTAATAAAAAGTCTTCCAACTACCAGAAGAAGTTCCTACTTTTGGTCTTCTATGGCTATCCAATCTTTCTCACAGAAAAACAAGTGTGTGCTCCCTCAGCCTGGTCCAGTTTCTTTCCAACTCAAGAACCATGACGATAAACTGCTCTGGGGTAGAAGTAAGGTAATGAAGATTCTCTTGGCCCTAACCTATAATGCATTCTTAGAATTCAAGTTGAGAGTGGGCTTCTACACTAAAAAAAAAAAAAAAAGTCTGTCTCTGACAAGCTTCATCTTGCCTTTCAGCAAACACGTTCCTTATCCGTAGAGCCAATTCGGCCAACAACTGGCTTAGAATTCTTTGCAAGTGGCTATTAACATTCTCATCTGGTAAAAGAACAGAATTTTCTTTCCTGGTAACTCTGCTCTGGGTGCAGGCTCCATCTGTTTACCACTTGTTGGGCCTGCGAGGAAGCACAGACACTCTCTGAGACTGACATGGGTGGTCACCTCCCAAAGAGCAAAAGCTAAGCCCGCTCTCATTAGCTGCTGGCATCTATAAAGATCTCATAATGAAATTAGGGGGAAATATTTTAAAACAGCATTTTGGAATAATAGCAACTTTGCAGAGGAGGGGAGGAACACTCGAGTGACTTGGGTAACATGTGGTCTAAGTCACCAGAGGGATACACCCCCCGCAGTGGGTTATCTCAGCGGCAAGATCACTAGAACCTGAGAGGCTGACGCCAAGATCAATAGTTTCAACTTTAACATGGGATGTGACCAAATAATACACTAGAGAAGAGCAGAAGAACACAAAGACCTCGAAGGGGGCACACATCTTCCCACAAACTTAAAGTCATCCCTAGTTAGGGGTGTTGCATTCCAAGGATGATGCTTTTCCCAAAACCCCCCAGAAAAAAAACAACAAGAGTTAACTAGTTGTAATGGAAACATGTCTTCACTTCCCCATAGGTTTCTGAGCAGCATTTATGGGAATAAAGGTTAGGAGTTTTCTGGAAGCAATGACAACTGGGCTTCACCTTTTACCAAACAACTAATCAGTGTTCATTCCCACGTATACATGCCCTCTCCTTTAACCTCTGCAAAGCCATGGCAAGCAGTGCTAGCCTGTACCACATGGGAGATGAGCCATGGATGGAGAGTAAGCAGTTCCCAACTGAAGAGTGATCTCAAGGCAGGACCCGGGTCTGTGGCTGCAGTTCAGTTGCTTAGTGTGCACAAGGCTCTGGATTCAATCCCAAACTCTCCATGAACCTGGCATGGTTAAACAGGCCTGTAATCACAGCAGAGGCAGAGACAGGAAGAGGAGAACAAGACCATTCCAGCATGCATAGAGAGTTTGAGGCCATGTGGAAGCAAAGAATAGAAATTCCAAAAAAAAAAAAAAAAAAACAAGTCCTTTAAAATATTCTCTAAATTCCCCATACTGAAAATAATACTTCTCGTGATTTATAATATGTAAAATATGACATACATAATACTGTGTGTGTAACATGTTATTTGATCTTGTTAATACTACTCTTAAGTCACAGATAAAAATGATGTCAAGAAGAATTAACTAAAACCTTCAAGTTTACACACAGCAACTAAACAACCAAAATAGTGAGGAACCCCATCTGCCCTGTGCCCTGTGCATCGTACCATACTCTTCCTTTTGCACCCAGGCACAGAAACTTCTTTTGAGAAGAGCCATTCCTTCCAACTAGAGAGGAGTATAAGCCACTGTCCTAACTATAAAGAGACTAAGAGCCTGTCACTCACCTATTGAACACCATCCTTCAATCCTTCAACATCAACATTTTATACCATCATCACAAGTTGGGCCTTGACAGTTGGCGTCCACCAAGAACACGGTGACATGAAAGTCAAGAATAGCGTGCCAAGACTTTCCTGATGCCTGGGACCACAGTAGGTCAGTTACACTTAATGGCCACTTGCCCCTTTGTCCCTTACTGCAGACCCTGCCGTCAGTGTAAGTCTCTGAAATGCACACGGAGTAAGCCAAGACTGAACGAGAGGCCACACCACAGCTACCAAGGTCCTTCTGTGTTCATTTGCCTAAAACTGCATATGTTGTTAAAACAAATGTAGAAATTAGCCATATGGGAACATAGCTTGGATACATATCTTCATCTGTCACCCCATTTGGGGAGAAACAGAGATGGTGGCATCTTTGCAGTGTGCAGCCTCAAAGAGGAAGAGAGGGGGCGCCTGGAAACAAACTACCTCTGAACATGTGTTTATGCTTTGACCTCCCAATATGGCTAATAATGACGAGTCTGTAAATAGATGCTGGAAACTGGGGGGGGGGGGGGGGTTGGCTGCAGAGGAAGGGCCCCAGTGAAGATGACTGGCTCGTTCCACTGGAGTTAGCCCTTCCTTCTTAACCAGGGCAGCAAGCACAAATCCATACAGGTAGCCTAAGTCAACGAAACCAAAGTTTAAATCTTGGGCCCAGTGCATGTACCACACCGCGTCTTAATAGCTTTCCAAACTCTCATTTGGCCTCAGTTACACAACCAGCTGACACTGAAAATAATTAATGCCCTTTAGGACTCGCATCTGCTCCCGTGGTTCCAAGTCGGGCTTTTTAATTGGGCTATTTTGGCATTTGGAGACAATGGCAAGGTGAAAGAACCTTTCTTTAATATTTTTGAGGTCAGCAGATAGTCCTGCCAAAGGTCACCCTTCAGGTTCACAAATGAGTCATTTGTATCACCTAATGCAATCTGTGACTTGCAAATTGCACTGGGATGTGTTAGAGCGCATTAATTAGTCCATGGGATGAACACAGAATCCATCATTACTAGCTGGGGCTTGTAGAGTTGTGCCAATACTTGCTTTGGTGGTTTGTGGTTGCTTTTTTTTTTTTTTTAAACTTTCCATTCTACTTAGAACCATGCCTTTTGGATCTTCTACTTTAGACCTCAATTACTGGAGTTACAGAGGTCACATAGCAAGACAGGTAGTAAGCTGCTTGGGGTGTCTCTCATCTGTACAACTCGCCATCCTAAGGTGGTTCCTTCTCCCTTCATGACTCATACTATTCCAAATCTGGGAGGTGAAAGGCAGGCATAGGGTAGGGTGAAGAGAGCCTGTTTCCAACACCAGCACTGCTCTCGGAGCTGTGCTAGGCCCTCTCAGCTGCTTGGCAGCTCCTGCCTATAATAAAGGCATTATTAATTTCAGTTTCAGGAGATAGAAAACCGGGATGTGGACACTGTGTGGCTTTACCATCTGTGCAGTTGACATATATTGATTCATACCTTCTCCCCATCTGTCCTTGACGTGCTGTAGCAACCTCAGTCACAATCTTCTCTTTCCTGGAATTCCCCCCAAAAGCAACGTTCCACCCTGCATCTTCTCAGTGATTTGCTTTGGTAACTATTGTGTACTTGTGAGGAAAAAAAAAAAAAAAAAAACGATGGCAACTTGCCTGCATCTATCATCCCCCAGGTAAGTCCCTTTGACCCAACAGAACAATAGCAGACCACATCAAAAGGAAATAGGGAATAGTAGGTCGCTCTTGCACTCTGCTCAGAGATAGCGTGGGATGGGGGTAGACATTTACAGCAAACTTTCTAGCTCTCCGGAACCGTGTACATTACAAAGGGGAAGAGGACACGGGTACCTCTCCACTCTACAGTCCAGCCCATTTGTTTTCTGCAGAAAGGTATGGTAGCCAATTAAATTGCAGGGAGCACATCTAGAGTCTCGGAGCAGAATACTTAAAGTTACACAGCTCAGCCCCCAGCGGGTGGGTATGTCATGCCGGACATTAAGGACAAGCAAGCGTTGAGCTAATAGGATATCTGTGTGCACTTTACGTTGAATATACTTTTTTCCCCAAAGAAGAAAACAATCCGTCCCCATTATTGTCACTTCACAAGTGACAATACCCGAGCCAGATTTCACAGGGATTTAATTTCAAGAGCTATCATTTATTCTCTTTTCTTTCTTTCTTTCTCCTACCTCCTCTCTGTCCAGGTGAAACTGGACACACAAATGACTGAATTCACAATAGACTTTTTGAGGATTCAAGTGGCCACTTGTATCTGCAAAGAAGTAAGTGGCTAATTGCAGCCCAAGAGAAAGGCTGAGCCTGCAATTAGCCAATTAGATGGTGTTAGGGAGGGCCGCATGGGGAAAGCTTCTAGTTGGGGGTGGGGCTCTTCATTAAACCACCGCTAGACCGCTCGAAATTAGGGGGTACCTTTTTGCCCCTTAACTCCTAAACACTAAAACCCTCTAGGAATCAGCAACGAATGCTGTGTCCCTTCCTCCCTATAGGGGAAGCATTTTAAGATTTTTTTTAAACACTGCCTAGAAATATTTATGTTGAAGACAAAATCAAATGTCCAACCTTATCTTAGCCACAAAATCTTTGTTTCCTCCTTCTCCCCTTCTCATTAACTTACCAATTAAAACTTCTCTGGCATTCTCTAATGTTGAAAATAAAACCCTCTCAGGATTTCCTGAGCTTCCTGCAGCTCCCAACTATTTTGTTAAGGAAACCGTCCTCGGCTTCAGAGGGTGACTCTCACTGGGATCACTCAGTTAGGATTCAAAACAGAACCCTTACTTTTGATGAAGCTTTGCAGCTCTCCTGAGGTTTCACAGTCTCAGAGAATAAAAACAGGCGAGGGAGGGTCCAGGCATGGGATGGGAAGAGAGCCATGTCATGTCAAAGGGAAGCAACAGAACTACCTACCATAAGTCAGACCTAGATTTCAAAAATGAAAATTAAAAAAAAATTAAAAACTTAAAATTAAAACAAAAACAAAGCAAAACAAAAAACAAAACAAAAACAAAAACAAAAACAAAACAAAACACTCAACAAGCAATTGACTAACCATACCTTTACTCCATGGGTCAAACCAGGGATGGGTCTAGTTCACTTTAATGTTCCTGCCATAGCCAAAACTCAATGTCTCAGCATCAAAATCATTCACAGTTCAAGGACTAAACATGGACCCATCAATGTGGCATTTCAAAAGCAATTGTCTATGAGTACAAAGGCTCAACATAGACCCTGTCTCCTCTCAGCGGACACACTGTTCTAAGATCATGGATGCACTGTTCTGAGATCATCCTTGAAACTTGTTTGCTCTCTGTTGTGCCATTCTAATCCCTTGCTGTTGTAAGCCCTGGGGGGCCTTCCCCACAGCCCAGATGTGTCACTGACAAAACACAGCCCTTGTGAGAATTACAGGACAAAAATCATATGTTCCCAGTGATCTGTTTGTGTATCCTCCGACTTTTCCTTTACTTTTCCTCCCTATGGGGAGCAGGTAGCTCATTCTATAATCCTGTCAGCAATCCAGTCAGTGCTGCTCTGTGATAGGTGGATGCGTACAAGAGGCTGACCACTGGGAAACCTTTTTTATTGCACCTTCAGTCATTCTATCTTTCCACTGTAAATAACCACTGATTTCCTACGTGAAGGTATGACAGAGGGCAAGGCCACTTCAATGTGGTTCATCAAGTGACTCAAAAGCCACAGCATAACACCCTGTCAGAGCACAAAGCCCTGGACACTACAGTGAACCCCCCACCCTCCCATCATTTGTTTGACTCTTGTCAATATGGGGAGTGGAGGTAAACCCCTGTCTTCTCAGGTTAGCCTCTCCTCTCAAACAAGGTTCCTTGCTTGTAGAAGGAAATCAAGCTTATTCCCATGGCCTAACTCTTGCCCGCTGATCTAAGACCATTTTCCATTACTCTTGTCCATCCCACCTTGGGATGTTTGTACATGTTGTCCCCACTGCCTGAAGTGTCTCAGCACAGCTCCCAGCATACATCATGCACCTTAAAAGCTATCTTTCTGGAAAGGGCATCAGAATTGCCCAAAGTGACTTCTGCCATTGGCCATGAGTCAACATGTCACTGTGTGTGTGTGTGTGTGTGTGTGTGTGTGTGTGTGTGTGTGTGTGTGTACCCATGCTACATATGCATGCCAGAGGAGGACATCAGATGTCAAGTATCCCTCTCTACCACTTTCTCCCATATTCCCTTGTGACTGGATCCCTCACTGAAACTTAAGCCAAGCTGCTAGCCAACAAGGCCCCGGGGATCCTCCTGTCTCATCTCTCACTGGGCTAGAGTCACAGGTGTGTATGTGCAAACCTGGACTCTTAATTGGCCTTCATCTTTACACAGTAAGCTCTCTTATCTCCTACACCATCTCCCAGGGACCCCTGTGTCACTTGACCTTGCACATGGTCCATTTCCTCCTCGGCATGCAAGAGCAGTCGGAACAAGTCTCCTGCCTGTCTTGTTCACACCTCTATTGCCAGAAACATAGTAAGCAAAAAACAAATAAAAAAATTCACACTGACCAAATGGATCCCCAGTAACTGGAAAAACAGATGAATGGGAAAAAAAACAAGTAATTTTATTCAGCCGTTTGTTCCTTGCAATGCTGGGGCTTCCACTCATGATCTTGCACATCCTAGGCAAGTTTTCTCTACACCGAACTACAACACTACCCTCAGAAGCTGATTTTTTTTTAAGATAGTGGGTTTTAATTTGGGATTCTTGAGTCTTGGTCTTCAAAGGGTCTTTGAATTCTCTCAAGTCACACATAAGTTTCCCTATGTACACTTTTCAGGTGAGGGGACTTTAAGCTTTCTTAGGACTCCTATATCTTCCATGACTCCTGAAAGGTAAAATAGGCTATAGAAAAGCCTACCTACAATAAGAGTTCTTCTGATTTAGAGCTAATTCTGGGTCTGGCTATGTTTTCTGGCTTTCTCTGTGACCCTGGGACTAATTCTAACAAGTTAATATGCAGAAAGACAAGAAGTCCTTTCTCTACAGAGAGAATCTTCCTGTCCTCCTTCGTCCACTGAGATGTGAGGAGGAGGTAAACATGGAGCCATAGCAGCCATCTATGATGGTAAAGTGGCCTTGGAAATAGAAGGCACGCCGGGTAGAGTAACAAAACAGAAGCCAGAGACCCAACACCACGGAGAACCACAGAACCAGGACTAGGTGAAGAAGATGACAATTGTCTACTTCCTTCTTGCTTCTTTTACACGGCCAGCCTGTGGCAGGTGGAGGAAAGAAACTAGCTGCACTCTGACCCGGCGTCCACTGTATGCAAGGTAAAGGTCATAAGAGAGTCAATGTATTCATATGTCAGACTGTTCAAGGTGCAGTTTGCTGGGATAGATGGGGGGGAGAAATGGGAAAAGGACGTAAACAATACCCAAAGCCTTTCTATCAGCAAGGCTCAAGCTTCTAAGAAAGCAAAAATCACAAACACTAGTAAGCCTCTTTGATACATGTTATCTGTACGTCTCCCATTCAAATATATCTCTAACGTATGAATTGAATTCCCTCTCTAATAATAATAAAAATCTTTACCACCATTACTTTTTTCTTCAAAAATCTTAACAGTGTGACTGAATAACTGGCTTAACAGTTAAGAATGCTTGCTACTCTTCAAGAGCACCTGAGTTCAGTTCCCAGCACCTACGTCAGGGGCCTCACCATAGCCTGTAACTATGGTTCTGAGAGATCTGATGTCCTCTGCTGGCATCTAGGAGCACCTGCACCGCTTGGCATATACACACAGAAAGACAAACACAGACACATTTAATATAAAAATACATTTCTAAAAAGAAATCCTAGCAATGCACCTTCACTTACATTTCAACAAAATACCAGTTCCTGGCTCGTTGTTCATTATTATTATTATTATTATTATTATTATTATTATTATTATTACTATTATTAATGTACTTGTGAGCAGATAACAGTGCTATTTGTTGTACTGTCATATTGGATGTGGTGTTGAAGTTTAATATTAATCTTTATTTATTGATTCAAAAGGCAGTACTCAGAAGCAGTGACATCGCCATGCAAATTGGAATCATTACGTATTGAAATCTACCAAACCCACTGCAATGACTAGAAACAACTATCATATTTAAATGATTATTGACTCACAGCGATGAATATGCCTGGGGTTTACTGTGCAGCACTATTTGTATATAATAGTCTTCTTAATAAACTGCCCATAGGGACATTAGCAATTTATTAATTGTAACTCAATCAATATGACCACAAATGGAGAACATTATTATTCACATAGTAATGGCCAGTGGGAAAGCCGGACTTCCTGGCTAATAGAAGGAATTACAAGAAGTTAAAGGAGTCTAGAGTCTTTTTCAGTCCTCCCTTCCCTCGTCCGTACCCTGAGCTAATTAGAGGTGGTTTCCCTTCATCTCTGCCTATGAGGCAGGAGCTGAGGTGGAGGCCGCGGTGAGATCTTTCCAGCTGTGTCTCGATGGTTAGACTACTTAACTTCTTTGATCTCCAGACTCCCCTATAGCACACAGAGACAACGCTCGCTCTCACTAGCAGAGAGACCCTGTGAGCATCGCACAGGACCATTTTGCAACGTGTCTGGGAAACAGGAAGTACTCTGTGAATGCCAGGTACCATCCTAACAGCCACAACCTCGCCACCGCTTTCTTCCATGGTGCACTCCTCTTAACCTGGATTTTCAAGATGACCAGTTACGGTCTCCGGATGCCAGGTACACAGGGGCTAGCTGGATGTCTCTTATACTCATTTTTTCAAGGTATAAGAGACTTCCTGTGCTTGGTTTCAAATCATACCACTCCTTGGTTCTTTGTTCTTGGTTCTGGAACCCCAAAGAACTCCTCAGTTTAGTTCTCTCTTTTTAAGAGCTGAGGTTGAATTGACAAATAAGTCTATGGACAGCGCAGCCGTGGTTTATCACTCTCGGAGTTCCTATCATTATCCATTTTAATAACACAGACGAGAAAATGGCTCCAGAAAACACAGAAAGGCTTTCTTACATCAGTGCCAGTAGGCCACCCATATTATGCTAAATGTCACTCCGGGTCCTTCCCAGAAAACACTGGCAGCCAAGTTCCCAGAGGCAGCCTGCACCCACCAGATAAGAAGAGGCAGAGAACTTTCTATTAAGACAAGACCAATGACCCTGCTGGCTTGCTTGAATTTAGTAATGGTAATCTAGGTTGTCATTTATCAGTCCCCATGTTCCAGGCCCTGTTCTGAATGTCTCACACAAGATGCCTCACCCAGTAAAGTGCTGCTGATACAAGCACAAGAACATAAGTTTGGGCCCTAGAACCCATATTAATAAAAGATAAAAGGTGGGCACGGTGGCCCTGTCCTGGTGATGCATCAAGCAGCCTAGACGACTTGTTGGTCTATAGGTCAATAAGGGATCTTTTGCCAAACATTCAAGGCCTGGGGGCTGGAGAGATCATGCAGCAGTTAAAAGTACATGGTGCTCCTGCAGAAGACCTGAGTTCAATTACCAGCACCCGTATCTGGAGGCTCCACCTACCTGTAACTCCAGCTCTAGGAGCCCATACACCTCTGTCATCTGCGGATGAGTCCACATATCCACAGATACACACATAGACATTATTAAAAAAATTTTTTTAAATGCAAGATGGACAGTGCCTGAGAATGGACATAAAGGTTAATCCACATGCACATACACACACACACACACACACACCTTTTGTAACAAATTACGTAAGACCCCCAAAATTATTATTCCAACTAAGGAAATGGCATGAGAGTTCTTTAAAACTCTGTGTGTGTGTGTGTGTGTGTGTGTGTGTGTGTGTGTGTGTGTGTGTGTGTATGTACACATGTGTGGAGATCAGAGGAAAAACTACTGCTTTTCTTCTGCCGTATGTGGGTTCCAGGGATCAAATTCAGGTCAGCAGGCTTGTCCTCAAGCACCCTTATCTACTGAGTCCTCTCACCAGCACCAGTGTTGAGGGAGTTTGCCTTGAGTCGAGTCTGACTCAGCCAGAAATGTGTAGATGGTGTAGACACTCAGAGGCTTGACTGCCCTTGTTTCTCCCCATTTCTTATGTTCGAAAAAGCTGCACGGAACACTTATGGGGAGTTCATCTGCTGGCAACCACTGATAACAGTTATGGGCATGAGGTACGTGACAGTTAATTAAGATCTTCGGGTGTCAGAAATACCATAGTTTCGAATGCTAGGTTGCCTTACATTACTTTGGTCCCTTAGGCCTCCTTTTCCTCATCTCTGAAGTGGATGGCGCTAGTGACTGCTTCACCTTCAGGGAAGACTGAAGGATATTGTTGAAAAAAATGTACTAAGCCCAGTCAGTGCTGAGCCCAGTGAGTACTGAGTCCAGTCAGTGCTGAGCCCAGTGAGTACTGAGCCCAGTCAGTGATGAACCCAGTGAGTACTAAGTCCAGTCAGTGCTGAGCCCAGTTGAGGGCCAAACAGTAAGCCACACATATAGTATACGTTCAGTAAATAACCTAATTAACTCATCAGTCTCTCCCTTGCCTAGAGAAACATTATTAAAATTAAGAAGAGACCGTTACACATTACAATGGGCCTTAAAAACCAGCCCACCACCCACATCTGGATAATACAATGTAATTCTTATGTAAAAAAAAAAAAAATATATATATATATATATAATTTTTCAGCATGACATTCCCTATCTGCAATTACATCAAAATCACATTAATTGAGCTATAACACTGTCAGGCTCAGCAGCTGGAGAGTGCATCTATACATCCTAAAAGGACGGCCATTAATTCAGCTCTCTACAACGCAGCAATGAAATTGGGATGTCCGTTCTCCATCCTGATTTACTGCCTTCCAAGCTGCTTAAGTGGGAGCCTCTACAAAAAGATTTAAGTTAAGTGACTCCCGTTCTGTTCTGAAGCTCATTTATTATTGAATTAAGTTTTCATTTCGTTTAAAGGGAATAAAGAAATACTTGAAACAAGGTAAAACATTAAAAAGAAATCAGCCACGATGGCCCAGGAAGCTAGTTTTTCTATCTGAAAACGACTCTCTCCCAACTTAGCCTCTGCGGCAAAGCAAGATCTCAATTCATACATGGTACTAATCTGCATACCCATTGAGAAGTTCGTATGAGAGCTCAGTCCTGCTTTTCATATCATCCCAGTGCTTAGATATTTTTTAATGTTTGGATTTTCTCTTTGGCTTGATTTTTGCCTCTGAGAGAGGGTCTCATATATTCCAGGCTGCCCTGGAGCCTAATGTGTGGCTGAATTATAACCTGAAACATGTGATGCGCCTGCCTTCGCCTCCAGAGTGCCGGGATTCCAGATGTGTACATTAAGCCTAGTTTATATGATGCTGGGGATGGAACCCAGGCCTCCATATTCTACCAACTGATCTTCATGCTGCAGGGCTCATCTGGGTTTTTTACCCCCCCTTTAGGCCAAGAAAGTTGGGAAAAGTAAACTGGAATGAAAGTAGACAGAAATAAACATCAATTTTTTTTTTATGTCTAGAACACACTACACAGGGCAGTGTAGGAGGTGGGGCTAGAGAGGCAAAGAGATTCATGCTATGGTGTGCCAGTGTGTGACGGACAAATTAAGGTCCTGAAAGAGTCCAGTAAGAGCAGATTCCCAGAATTCTGACTCACAAACGACTCCTGCATGTCCTGCTTAACAGAGGCCATTTGCTTTTCCTGGTGGCTCATGAGTAACTTCCACACCAAATTATCGGCCCCTGTACCTGCGACAATGCCTCTCTGGAAGTCACGGCCCCACCTTTTTCCAGTCCAGATGAAAGAAGCCAACTCTATGGACCGTTTCCCCCTCTAAGCCTCACACAAAAGAGGCAAGAGTAATAGCATCCCTACGCTAAGAAGTCCCTAAAGAACTAAGCACTCTGAACAAACTGTATTTTCTAAAAAAGTCTGTGAGGACCTCTATAATGGTGTCATTTACACCCCAGTCACATGTGTCTACAGCACAGGACCCTTCGTAATTAGGTATATACACTATACCAGTTCACTGCCTAATTAGCAAATTATGTTGAAAATAGCATCCTGCTAATTAACGGTTATTATGGCATTTCTGAAGCCAAGGCTTTAATTACCACCAACCTAATGCTTGTGTACGGAGATGGAAACAAGAGCCCTCCCACCCCCCTTTTAAATGATCAATAAGTACAAAAGATTATTATACAGGCAAATCGGCTGACAGCTGATTAATTTGCTTGATGCAAAGTTGCTGCGTGTTTCGTATTATTTTATCGGAGTTGCAGGAAAAAAGAGGTACATAATTCGGTTTCATTAGCAACCCCTGTGATTTATCACCAGAAAAGGCGTCGCCCCCCCCACCTCTTTCGTTGTTTGTTCAATTCCCCCTGTGTTTTTTGCCTGTACCGGCATCAAAGTCAAGAGCAGGAAGTTTTAATTAAGTGACACTAATGAGGTCGTTGAAAATGATACTTCAGCAATTCAGCATGCTGTTAAATGTGTTTACTCTATAATGTCATCAAAGGTGATTGTTTTCCCTCGTAATAGATAAAATTCATTACCATAAGCATTGTACTTTTGAGTGCTGGAAAATGCAAAATCCAAGTTAGTCAGGTGTATCTGTTACAATGTTCCCTCCTATGGCTGCCAACTCAAATTACTGGACCTAAAAGGAAACTTTTCCAAACAAGGCTCTCCCTCTTTTTTTTTTTTTTTAAAGTGTACCATGTTTAGTAATTAACAGACCCTGCCAGCCAGGAATAGAACAAAAGTGTGCATTCAAATGGCTAATCAAGGAAAGCTAGAATCATTGGGCTCGGGGGTGAGAAACCATCCTTTGAGCCTGGCACTTACACCACATTCTTCTTCTCTACCAGTGTTGGGGGCGGGGGCAGGAGGCAGTGCACCTGGGCATCGCCACCTCAACAGCTGAGGATGCATCACAACGTAACCAACAACTTTCTAGTCACAGAATAGGACATGTTGGGGATTCTCTCTCTTCAAAAAAAAAAGTACCAGCCTCCCAGACACAATTTTGGCTGTCTGGAAACTAATGAACACTTTGTAGCTTTCCCTGGGAATTAGACCATGCCTTTTCATGGTCCTGCGATGTCTAAAGGAGGATAATGCTCCATTTTACAGATTGAACCAACAGAGGAAAGGAATTTAGTCTGACTTAGAGTAGGAATCGCACATGTTCCCCTTTGCCTGGCCAAGTCTAATGCCTCTGAGATTCCAAACAGTCTCCCTAGATGTTCTGGGCCGGTCATTTCCAAGCATGTTTTCATATCTTGCACAAAATGAAAACTTCCAAAAACATTTCTGGGATAGCATGCCAGGATTTGGGTGGAGACAAGAGGAATGGCAAAGCTGTGCCCAGCAAACACTCTGTTCAAGTTAATAGAGCCAGGCTCCTCCCTCGCCCGGATTGACCCAATGGTGATAACCTCCCTCGAAGCCCCCTGCTTCTGAAAGAGCTTGTTTTGAATGGTTTCATCACCTACCATTCTTCAGAATGAAATTACTAACTTTCAGCCTGGGAAACGCACCTGCACTCGTTCAATGTCCACCCTAGCCATAGATCAGAAAAACTGGTTCCTGGGTGACTTTCTGAAGATATCTGGCCCAACGAATGAAAAATATTAGTGTTTTCCTTCCCTGCTGTACCCCTGATTTAATGCTGAGGCTGGAAGAGATGGGCTGTGACATTGTTCTGCTTATCTTCAAGAAACTGTCTCCATTCAAATTATTATTGGGGTCTCTGAGCCATTTCAGGAAAGTCGGTCTAAAGTAATAAATACAAAAGTTTCAACTGGTTACCTGCAGGGGAAGCCCAATTGCACTGGCACTTTGAAGAGGCAAAGAGGTTGACAACTCCTTGAAATTGTCTTGAGAATCAGGGCAAACAATGGGCAAGCACTACAATGTTCAGCATACTAACAAAAAGGGAAAGGCTCTATATGTGTGTTAATGTAGCTTCTCTCTCTCTCTCTCTCTCTCTCTCTCTCCTCTCTCTCTCTCTCTCTCTCTCTCTCTCTTTCTCTCTCTCTCTCTCTGTGTGTGTGTGTGTGTGTCTGTTTGTCTCTGTCTCTCTTGTGCACACATGTGCACATGCATGTACACACACCCACAGGGGAGAGAATTGTTCCTTCCCTAATATAAGAGCCTTTTATAATATAAGAGAGTCTCACTTACAGATTAAGGAGAGGATGCTCCCAGAAGAACCAGGTACATTTGCGCATGTTTGTTTACTGCCTGGAATTTAGACTTCAGGCTCTCTTCATGAATATTCTTTTATTTTCATTCTTGCCACCTTAACTCCTGCAGCTCCCTAATGAAATGGCAAGGGTGAGAAGATGCAGAAGGGCCAGTGACAGAGGAGTGAGGCGGTGACTGTGGAGAGGGCCCGAGCTGGCACAGCTTCCCCGAGAAGCACTTTATTGCTGCATCAAGAGTTTAAAAAATACTCATGCTCTTTGCTCTGTCACTGTGCTTCTAGGAAATGTTCATAAAGAAATCAGAGATGCTTATCAAAGCTTATCAAAGCATGAGGGATAATCATGAAAAGTGTAAAACTTCAGGGCTTACCATGGCAGACTGGTTAAACAAATGATGCTATATCCACATGATAGAATATTATACAATATCAGGCATTATGTATGTATATATGTATGTATAGAATATTATACAATATCAGGCATTATGTATGTATGTATGTGTGTGTGTTCAGTATGTCAACACTGATTTTAACGCATTTTAATGCACGCATATAAAGAGGGAAGAAAACAGCCTCCCTAAGTGTTAATGGTGACTATCTCTGAAAGTTGGGTTGAAAGGTCATTTCAATGTTTCTACATCGTTAAACTATGATATTTAAATACTAAAGGTAAAAAAGAAATTCAACAATGCATCTTCTGGGGGAAGCACTCCAAGATGTTATTAAGAATGTTACAGTGTAATTTAATTATGTAATCAGTAATATTATAATTAATAAACATATAGTTTATAACAGCATCCTGACAATTTTTCTCCAATGAAGCTCATCACTATTCAGTCACATGGAGAAAGTGCTGAGCACCTCAGGATGGGACGCCCAGATCCTGCCTTTAGAAGACGCTCCCAATATCATAGCCAGAGTAATTTTGACCTACAGAAAACCTTCTTAGGATTCACACAAGACTGGAGGAAAACTTTAGAGTCTCAAGTCATTCTACAGCCCTACCTGGGACGCTAAGGGATAGATATGTCCCTTAAACATTTAGGCGACTGACTTTATAGTGTCAGTGATACTCTAGCCTCTGGGCCTTCAGATTTTCCTGAGCTATGTTGTTTACCAGTTGGGGTAAATGAGTTTATCTTGGGTTTAGGCCATGTGTAGCCTTGGCTCCTATTTTGTTTTTCTCCTGGTCAGTGAGAAACTGTCTATAGATGCATTTAGATTTTGCAAAACAAAACTGTTTTGACATGTGGTTTAGCTTTTTCGCAGAGAATGTTTTTCTAAAGAAAGGAGGGAAGAGGATGGTTGGGCTATATGTGGAAACCTTACTGTTCTAGATAGCCACCACATTCTGAAGGATTCGTATAATTATGGCAAAAATGAAGATATAGGGAGAGACATACAATACAAGCTATCTTGTCAGTTGAAGATGAGAAGATCAATACATTGTTTGCCCAACATTTCCCAATTACGTTCTTTTTATTTCTTTAGTGTGTGTGTGTGTGTGTGTGTGTGTGTGTGTGTGTGTGTGTGTGTATGAGAGAGGTGGGGGAACAGACAGACAGACAGACACAGAGAGACAGAGAGAACAATTTGGAGGAGCCACTTTTCTCCTTCTGTCATGAAAGTCCTGGACACCAAACTCGGGTTGTCCAGTGAGTACATTTATTTGCTGGGCCATCTCACTAGCCCCCAATCAAATTCTTACTATAAATGGATTTATGAGGATGCTGGGGGAAATACTACTTTTTTCCCTAAAGGAAAGTAAATTAAGTAAACCTAAGCTGCCCGTCAAGGGACTCGTGGATTTGTTTGTCTACTTGAAAGCCACTAGGAGAAGGAATTAGAACAAACAGACATGAACTGGTGGTTTACTGGAGGTAAGAGTCCCTGGAACAAGTGACTTACCCTCCCTGATAGGACGGCTCCTTTCTTACCTCTCAAAGGGCATCTAAAAGCTAAGTAGACTAACACAGAATAGTACAAAAGAGGGGGGACTTAACATAGAATTTGAAAGTAAACACTCCAAAACAAATAAATTGAATCTCACTGCTCCAAATACAAGGAGCCTTTAAAAGCCTGTAAGGGGCATGGAATTTCCTTTAGCTTTAAGCCTACATGCAGGGACAGTCTGTTCTCACTACACTTTCATGACCTCTTTTGTGTTTGATAATATTATTAAATCACGCAGAAACAAAGCCCGACTTCCCTCCGTGTCTATCACACTAAGGAAAACAATGCACCCAATCCGTAAGACAGGGTGTCATGGATATCTGACCGCACCCGATTCAGAAAGTTAAAGAAGAATGTTCGTGAAAATCTGTGTGGTGTGTCTACCAAGACATGGGGGTGATGAGGCAGACAGTCTGGAATGGCTTCTGGAGGCTGACTCACACTTCAAAGCCTCACGTAGCTAAGGAGCTGTTCTTTGATGAGCTCACTCATTCACTCAGCCCTGGTAACGCCAATGTAACATGGTGCGCTTGGTGCACGCTACCACATTCAGATGACAGCAACTCCTCAGTGGCCAGACATGACTACGTCTTGTCTGGAAGTGTCTGGAATATTACACACCATGCTCCATCACAGAGACACAGCGGGGGCCGGGGCGGGACAGATCATTGAACAAAGAAGGGGAGTAGGAACTACTACTAGTAAAAGCACATCTTCTTGCTGGACACCAAAAAACCTTCCCCTTACTCTTTCCCCAACTACAAAGTTAAGGGTTTTCCGTAGTTCTGATAAGCTATTTAAATGCCAGCTCTCAGATGGGCCTCAATGTGGTCAGTGATGTGTATTCGGAAGAAGTGCATCAAACTTCAGTTAGAACCCTGTGAGTTGTTTAGTCAAATAGGCACAGCGCTGTCTGTAGGCCCCTGTGAAACGGGCATGAAGCAGTTCATGCGGTGTGTCCCTCAAGACACCTAGTGTTTACTAAATGTCCTTGCTCAAATGTGACCTGGCACCAGGTTTAATGCTTGCTGTATACAACTCTTGACTACTCACAAGGGGGGATGCTATCATCCCCATGTGACAGAAGAGAAGATGCATGGGTGGACTTTGAGCTGCTCAAGATGTAGTAAGAAACTGTTAGAATCAGGATGTAGCCAGTGCCAGCCGGTTCCAGAATCTAGGATGTTAATAGTTACTCTATTCGTTTTAAATGCTATTTATTTTCTGCAAATTTCATACGATATAGTTAATTGACTCCTCCCAAATCCTTCCCCAACCTGCTCACCCACTCAACTTCTTGTCCTTCATCTCATTAAACACAGACACACACACACACACACACACACATACACACACACACACACACACACACATACACACACACACACACACGCGCATGCACACAAAATAACGGAATTCACCCATTCACTGAAGCCAAAAGCTATTTACAGCTAATTGACAGCTGCTGGAAGAGAAAACATTTTCTTTAGTGGAGTGACCCTGAGAATGGCAACCACATTCTGGAGCAGGCCCTATGCTCTACATGTGTTTTTAACCCATTAAGTACAAGCCGATGCGATGGCTCAGCAGGTAAAGGCACTTGCTGTGTACCTGTTGGCGTCCCGAGTTCAATTCCCAGGATGGAAAGCAGGAAGCAATTTGACAAAATACCCCCCTGATTTCCACCTGGCACACACATGTGCGCGCTCTCTCTCTCTCTCTCTCTCTCTCTCTCTCGCGCGCGCGCGCGCGCGTGCACGCACACACACACATACACATACAATATTTTTAAAAATTAAAAAGAAACTGAAACTTGTATTTATTTTTATGAATGAATGAACCAGACTTTTGCTTGGTTTCAGGGCCCAGAAGTCACACCCCTCCACCAAGCTCCTTCACCCTCCTCTTGATATCTTAGATATCAAGATATCTTGATATCCTTGATATCTTGATATCAAGAAGGAAGGGTTTGCTAGAGAATGTGCTCTGAGAGTACAGTTAAGGTAAGCCTCAGAAACACAGCCCACAGGCACCTGTCAATATGGAAACCCAGGGCAAATCAGCTAGTAAAATGGCCTACATATACTCAAGAAGGTTCTTGATGCGTGTGCATGTACACACACACACACACACACACACACACACACACACGTCCCTGCAGTTACACGAAAATCATAAGCAGTGAGAAAGTAAGATCTATCTTCCTAAAAATCAACGTTATTTCCTTCCCCTTAGAGACTGTGAAAATATCCACAGGTCTCATCTCTGTGATCATCCTCTTAGCTGGACACCATGTATGCAAAAGAATCTGTCTAGGGCTCAGTACAAAACACATGAGAAGCTGTGGCCATGTGCTCATTTAAACAGACGAAGTGAGTACCTAGACATGTGCTGGGTAAAATACCAAAGCAAGACCATGCCCAGATGATGCTGAAAGTTGCCCAAATACCCAGAGGTTTTCCAAATATGAGTCATGTTTCATTTTCGTGCACCTATCTTTGCTCCAGACAACCATTCTCTGAGGTGTGGACCTCTAGTGCTTCCGCATTGTGGTTGTTATCTGAGTCATAGTGCACTTACCACACGCATGAGGCCCTGGGTTCAATCCCAAGGACTTAAACCAAGACAGACCGGTTCTATTACATGATAGATGAGAATCTCGGTTTTCCATCATCTTTGCGATGCCATAAATATAGTAACAAATATCTGTAAGCGCCCCCAGAATGTCACCCAGTACACCTGGGTGCTAATTCTAGTCTTTTTGTCAACACTAAACAGCAAAGGTATTGTAGGTTATTTATAGATAGATGATAGATAGATAGATAGATAGATAGATAGATAGATAGAGATAGAGAGAGATAGAGAGATGGATAGATATAGATATAGATATATAGATAGAATAGAGATAGATAGATAGATAGATAGATAGATAGATAGATAGATAGATAGAGATATGGATATAGATAGAATAGATATAGATATATAGATATAGATATCCTTTAACATAGTATCTTGCTAACCATCTTCCTTGCCTTGGCCTTGCTTTTCCCTCTCTACTGATCATGCGTAGATAGTCCCTTAAGTCAACTCTGTTAAAAATGATCCCAAGATATATTTCACTATTTAGCTCCGGCTAACCTGAAACTGGTTGTGTAGACCAAGCTGACCTGGCACTCACAGAGCTGCACCTGCCTCTGCCTCCTCAAGCATGCACAACCATGCCTGGCAATCCTCCATTCTCAGACTCGCAGTGCATGATGGGATTCATACTGGTGAGCCAGAGTTCACTCTTGCTTCACAGTCCCTCATCATCCAACTACACTTGCTTAGACCTTCACCTCCCACCCTCCTCCCTTCGGCTGGAAACTCCAAGGCAGCCAGAACTCTCTGTCTTGTTATTCTAATCACATTGGCCCTTTCCCACAATAGAATATTGCGATCAGGGTAGATTCCACATGAAGCTTACGATGGGGTATGAGATTACGAAAGAGTACAGGAAGTGCCATAGATGCAAACGGTGGAAAAAGTAACCCAGCAGATTCAGAAAAAAAGTCAGAATGTTTCCATCCAGTTATACCAATCATGGAGGAAGAGGAGTCAAAGGAAGGGTTGTTGAGGGGCAACCTGGAGTCTGGCCTTGGGGAACAGTCTGGGTGAGAGAGACTGAATGGGGAGGGCCACTCTGATCCATATGTGCCCTAAATCCCAGCCTCCTTTGCCCTCTGCAGTACAAGGAAGTACAGCTGCCTGGATATCAGAGGGCTGGGTGGTGGGACTGCAAACTCATTTCTCTCTGAAGTGCCCAGAGTCCTGATCACAGGAGTTCACATCAACTCTGTCTTTCAAAGGGATTTTTATTTTCCAGCCAACCTGCTTTATCATCATTGAGAAGATCTTCCATATAAAAGATTAATAAATAATATAGTGGAGAAGCCTAGGGTTCATTCTGGGCTCTTCAGTACCCCTGAAAGAAATAGGCAAATTGGACAGAAATCAAAGCAGGGGGAGCCACGAGGATTAAAGCGGATAGCAGCAGGAGCTGCTCATAAGGGCTCCCGCAGCACAAGCCAGGAATAAGCAAGGCTCGACCATGACAAAAAGAACGGAGGATCAAATACACTCCCCGAGCAAGGGTGTAGGCACACCGATGAAGGGAAAGAATTGTTCGGGGTCACGCAAAGGGGTAAAGCTGAGAGGAATGGGATGTAATTACAGAAAGGAAAAGTTGGGCTGAATATCAGGACAGCCTGCTTAGGAGCTGGTTCTGTTTGAGTGTGGAATGGCTTCCCAAGGGAGGAGGTGGAAGCCCCATCGCTTGAGGTGCACAAAGCCACTGGACAAAGAGCTCAGAAAGAGAGTGTGAGGAATGATCTGCTTGAGCAGGAGGAGGGACAGGTGACCCCACGGGGCTGCAAGGCTCCACACTTCAATGACACATTGTGATGTATTTCATCAGGTCCCCACCAGTGTGAGCCGAAAGCTTTGCCCCAGAAGCCCCCAGCTATTGTACTTTCTCAATATGCCACTCAAGAGACGTCCCTTTTCACTTCAAGGGACCCTCCAGGGCTCCTTGCTGTCCGTGAGGGCCCTGGGAATGATGCCTCGTGGTGCACCTGGCATGCTTGAGCTGTAAGCCTTGAAGGGAGTGTTAATGCTGACTCTAGTGTCTTGGTCTTTGCTCCTAAAATTGGGGTGCTTTTGACACTTTTCTTCACCGTGAGGCCCCGTCCCAGACAAAATAAAATCATGATATCTTAATCCATCCTCTGATATAATAAGACAACTCTACTTTGCTCTCTTGGAAATGGGTCCAGCATTTTAACATAAACCTGAGTGTCTTCCGGTGTCATGACAACCTGTGAGATGTCGCATAACATCCTCCCTCTCTTCCCCACTTCCTGTATGCACGGTCGGATAATTAGGGGTAACAAATGAACATTCTCCTTCTCCAGGATGAGGCCTCACTGCTCCTTGTATCCCAGACACAGGCATGCTGCCCCTGTCATCGACACCATTATGTCTTCTCCAGGTGCCATAATGCAGTATACAGGTCCATAGCCTGGATGGTTGACAGGTAAGGGCAGTTGCCAAGTTTTAGAGCATAGAGATCTGAGTTGTGGAGGTGTGGGCTCTCTACTGGTTTGCAGATGGCTGCCTCCATGCTACATCCTCCTATAGCCAGGGAGCAAACTCTGGTCTGACTTCCATTCATACTCTTAGCGGTTCTATGATGAGAGGATCATCTTTATCAGCTCCCTTAAGCCTATTTACCTCCCAAGGGCATTTACCTCCCTCCGCCCCCACGGTTAACACTGAGAGTTACAGCTGAAACATCTTCATCCCACAACTTCCCAAAGCTCCTCTTCCTTCAAGGCCTGGCCTCAAATGTTAGCTTTAGGGAATCTTTCCTGGTGAATTGAAAATGAGACTGGGATCCCTCCAACAGGGATCTCCCGCATCCTGACTCTAAAGTGCAAGGATCCTGAGTGAGGAGCTTGCTTGTCCAACTTTCCATCCAGTCTACAGGAGACCAGAACCTGTCCGTGTATTCCCAGCTGTGACATCGGGACCTGGTCCATACGGTTCATTATATAAGGACCCAGAAGCTATAGGGTCCTTAGAGAGCTTCACACACTTTACATATAACCAAGTCACACGCAAGACAATAGCCTGGGGCTTCAGAAAGCACAGAAGAGAAGTGCAAAGCAATCCACAAAGTCCTACAGACTGACCCAGAAGAGAAAATGAAGATAAATACTCTGTGCTCCCAACACAGTTGAAAGCAGCGTCAGGAGACCCAGCCCAGCTGCACGTCAGGGAGGCTACTGAGGAGGACAGAAATTCTTGGCAGCACCAGGGGAAGAGAGCTCTTGGAGTATGTGGAGAAGGTGACCAGAGAACGAGTGGACCCTATACAGAGACCAGATCTAAAAGGAGGCTAAAGTCTTCCTGTATCCCGGCACTACGTTGAAATGAAACTGAAACAGAGTTCTAGAGAAGCTACACACAGTGAGCGTGAGGTGCACACCTTAATAATCTCCACTAACACAGTGACATCAGACTCCACTCTGCTGGGATGTGGTGGAAAGAAACCATGTACACTGTAGTTTACCTCAGTTTAACATACTGTTCTATTTAAACAGCCAATCTGTGAATGGTCAGCACTCGAGGGCGGTCACCTAGGCCTGCTCTCCTGATGGGGAGACCTTGTCCTGAAGTACTAGTCCTCCTCAGACATCATCTAGCCAACTGCCATGGTAGTTCAGACCTGCAAAGCATGGGATCCCTTGGAAGGATGGTATCAATCTCATGAAAGCCCATGTGGTAGACTGTCAATGTTCTCATTCAGAATCCTGATGTCATCTCACGGAACAACCTCATACTCCTGTCCCTTCTTCCTTAAGTTCATTGCCCAGGTGCCTTCCAGGCCTCCTTCCAAGAGCAGCTCCTCTGTGGAGGTAGTTACCTGGAAGGTAGCTGTAACACCTCCTGATGCATTCTGGGAGAACATTCCTTGCTACCACTTCTATTCAGTAAAGTCTCCAGCTGCAGCCTTGGCTGGTAAGAGAAGCACAGTGCAACTAGACAAAGAGAGAGGCAGTTGCTGCACCTACAAATGGCTTTGCCTCAGAGGAGTAAACAGCACAGAGATCGTACCCATAATGGGTTCTCAGTGCGAATACCTGCTAAAACCAAAGGGTAAGATTTGTCAAAGAACAGGGGCCTCATATCTTCATGGGGTCAAGTCTAAGGAGTCCCTTCAACTGCTATAACATTCATTGCTGTCTACAAAGCTACAATGTTCTAGGCCATTTAAATACATTTTGTTTAAATCTCTAATGCCCTGGAGGTATTAAACCAGTGTGAAGGATCAAGAGGCAGAGGGATAGAGAGGTAAGAAACCATCTCTGATGCCATGGAGTTAGCAAGTGGTGAAGCTGATCTTTTTAACTATGCCTCTTGTTTGACTTCAGACTCCAGGTTCATAACCATTTTGCCTTGGTCTTTGGTTGCTACGTTCCTGGGAACGTTCTTGGGAGGACAAAGAAGACGCGAAGTTCATAAAAGTTATTACTGTTTCAGCCTTTGAAAAGAGCAAGAGGTGAAAGTTAGTCTTCTGCCCCCTACTGGTCAAGAGGGGGCTAGCTCCAACAATGGAAGTGAGCACAAAAGAAGGCGCTTCCTGAAACAAAACACTCGAGGTGTAGAGATGACTACATGGGGACCGAGACTCCATATTACTTATAATCGTTATCTGTTCGACCTGTGGGCACGAGGTATCTCCTTTCAGCTTTAGTGAGAAGTCCCATTTCACTGATCAGAACTTAATGGAAAATGCCAACCACCTTGAAGACCACCTTGAAATAGTTAAGCTAGAACTGAGCACACATCTGTTGATGGTTGCAGTTGGCTATCCTGGCGTGGACAAAAAATAAAAAGTTCTAATATGGGATACCTGCCTGGATGGCTGTTTGCAAGTACTTCCACCTCAGCTTGTTGTGCGTCAGAGACTCATTCCCAACATACGTGCTTTAGGAAGCATGTTTGTTAATATGAGAGTTTCGGTTAAACAGTAAGGGGTGAGTAGTTCAAATCTGGAGCTTGCATAAGATTGACCAATCGGTGATAGAACTTCTTTTAGAATACAAAGTGATTTGAATACAAGGGCTCTTGGTATCTAGTTGATGATTTTATGTTTGATGTGTCTTAAAGGTGATCAGAGAGCAGTTTTATAAATGTTCTTTAAAAACATTTCTATGTGTACACATATCTGTCTGTGTAACGTTCCACGTTTCAGTGCCCAGTGACTTTATTTGGGAAGTAAGGGTGACACTGACGGTCAAAGTGCCACACAGAAAAGACAGTACAGTACTGAAGAGATGGCGAGCCCCCAACCCATGAAAATTGTAACTCGGGAACCCCGGGAGCCCCAGTTACCAGGAGTACCTAACAGAGGAAACAGGGAGCCAGTTAATACACCACGAGGGAGAAATACCGTGAGGGCTTCTGCGAAATTGCTATGGTGATGCAGTGTTGCTGTCTCCAGGTGGAGATGCTAGAAATAATAGCTAAGGGTCTTCACAAGAATGTAAAGATGTCAGAAGGAGAGAGGAAAAGAAGAGAGGACAGGAAAGGGGAAGAGAGAGGGGGAAGAGAAAGAAAGTGACAGACAGACTGACAGACATGACAGACACAGACACACAGAGAGACAGAGAAGAAAATAGAGAAAGAGAGAGACAAACGAGAGAAAGAGAGAAAGAGAGAGAGAGATGGACATACACACAGAGAGAAGTAGACACAGAGAGAGAAATAGACAGAGAGGGGAGGGAGAAAGACTGTTCACATGGTTGACTGGAAAGACGAATGGTGACTCAAAGAAGAACGCAGGGCAGGCAGTCGACAGATTGAATCCCCTGTCTTTCAAGGGGTCACATTAATGCAAAGGGTGGCCAGAATGACACATAGACCAGTCATCAATCTGACTAGATAGCCTTTAGGGAACTTTCACGGGCGACTTCAAGGCCTAACAGAGTCTTTATGTCCATTAGCTTGCTGCTTGGCAGATTTTTACAGACTTGAGCCATGCGTGAGGCACTATGTTAGATTCAGAGGGCACAGTGGTGAAGAGACGGGAGCCCAGGCTCGCCAACTACCTTCAGTCTAGCCAGACAGACAGCTAGCAAACCATTATAGAAATAAGGAGTTCATTCAAGTTGTGAACTATGTTGTAAAGCACACGCCTGGTTGGTTCCAAACATTGCCAGCAGACCTTATAAACAGGACAGTTCTTTCATAATCCCCACATTGCAGACCTCCTTCTAGAACTGGGACCCAGGAAAGACTATGGAGTGTCCTTTCCCCATGTCTGTGACAAGGACAAGCACCTTTGAACACCTCTAGCATTTCAGCTGAAATGGCAGAGTTGAGGAGGTCCAGGAGTGGCCCGACAATGGTGTATCCTGTCAATCAAGTCATTGCGGCTGATTCTCTTATAAGCTACAGCAAACATGATCTCAAAAAAATCAACAGTGGAATGTTCCAGATGCTCAGCAACACCCCTACCTCCTGAATGAGGAAGGCCTGGCCTCTCTTCTATCATCATACTCATTTTCAAGGAATGTAGACTGACTTCCAGCATTTCCCAGAGAACACCCCAGGCAGCCATCAGTCACTGATCCGTGTGAGCAAGAAACAAAACCTTTGGAAATTCATCCAGATCTGAATTCATTCAGATCTACAGCTCTGTGGTTCAAGAAGGACACAGAGGGTATAAGGGGGAATATACTAAAGGCAGAGCAAAGCTCTGAGAATTGGATAAAAATCAAGGGAGGAAGTGCACATCTGTAACACCAACCTCCAGAGGTAGAGACATGGGGATCATGAGTTCTAGGTCAGGGTGGGCTACATGGTCAGTTCAAGACCTGTTTAGGCTTAAGTGAGACCCTATCTCAAAAATAATAAATAAATAAGAAAACAAGTAAACAAACAAGTAAAGAAATAGGGCCAGGAAGATGGGTCAGTTACTAAAGTAGATATCCTATAAACATGGGGAGCTGAGTTCAGATTCCCAGAACCTGTATAAAAAGCCAAATACTAACCACAGTACTTGGAGCAGGGACCATGGAAACAGACAGATTCCTGAAACTCACTGCCTAGTCAGCCTAGCTGAATCATTGAGCTTCACATTTAGGGAGAGTCCCTGTCTCAAATATAAAAGCGGAGAACATTTTAAGACGGACATCCAGCATCAACCACAGGCTTCTGTGTATGTCCATGTGCATACAGCCAGACTAGCAAGTACACACACCGTACACTCGCAGAAGAATGAATGGCTTGAAATATATGAAATGATTTCTCTTGTATGTAGAAATGGGTGAAGGGTGCAGACATGGAGCAGCTAACCTAAAAAGTCCCCTCCGTGAGCGACTAAAGCGTTCCTTGCTAACTAAAGCCAAGTCCAGCTTGCTTTGATCATCCAGCGCACTGGTTTGTGGCAGAGCAGTTCCCAGAACCGTGATGTTTTTAAAAAGTAACATATTCAAAAATCACCTCTAGCGCTCACTTAAAATACAAATCCTCCGTTCCTAGAGGGTGTGAATCCTAAGAACTGTCCAGGAACCCAACGTGGCAGCCAGTCTCGGGAACAAACACAATCCAGCTTTTCCTGTGCCGTAGGGTTAGGAGAGGTCTCCAAACATCCACATTCTCAGGGACTGGAAAAAGAAGACCTTGTTCCTTTCTTTGGTCAGGGTGTTCTGGAATTTTCTCACACAACCGCTTAGCCTGTGTGATGTCAGGAGAGGCCTGAGGGCAGGCCAATGGCAGCTTCTGCACAGCCAAAGGACAAGGAGGCGGGTTTACTTCGATCGACATATAAATAGAACGACAAAGGCCCTGGTGAAGGGGTATCCACTAAGGTGGCTTAAGGAGACATACACCACAGTGACAGGGACATTGTACAAGGGTACTCTGTAAGGGCCCAAACTGCCTAAAAAGGTTCTCAGGAGTACGTCTTGCTACTTCCCAGGTGTGTTATTTTTAGCCCCTCCCCTGGGATTATGCATGGCCTAGAATCCCAGCTTGAAAGGGAAGAACACATTTCACGCTAGCTGCAATCTCTCTGAATTCATCAGAAATCTGGGATGTGGACACCACCAACACAAAGAAAGTACAATTAAGGCCCAAGATGGGACCACCGTGAGCCAAACAGACCCTTCCATTGTTCCTTTCACACTCCAGCCCTGCTAAGCCGTTCTGCCTTTGACTGACATGTGACATTCTTGTCTCCGTGGGCAGAGAAGCCAAGCTCCTGATGGCTATCGACATCTGTAAATGTCATGTCTGAATATGCCTCAGCCGTTGCAGCCTCTTCCCCGTATTCCCTGCCTCCCGCCCCTCTACTCACTTTAATTATACAATGAAAACTCTCAAGTGTGGAGTGGCTGCCTGCTGTATCCCACAGGCTCTTAATTGTACTCTGGCTTTGGGTCATGGCATTTTATCACCTTGCCGTGGTAAAAGGCACATTTGCAACAGGAGTCAGTCGTGGGACATCTTTCAGAAAGGCCAATGGTTTCTCTCTCTCTCTCTCTCTCTCTCTCTCTCTCTCTCTCTCTCTCTCTCAATCTCTCTCTCTCTCTCTCTCTCACACACACACATACAAAAAGAGAGAGAGAGAGAGAGGCACACACACAGACAAACACAGGTACACATACACACACACACACAAACACACACGCGCGCTTTTTTATGTCAGTCTTCTATGACTTTCTTCTGTGGATAAGAGAATGCTAGCTCACATCATATACCATCTCCTGACAGGATTCCTCAACTTATTCTTTATGCTGATGACCGCCTAAGGCCTCTCCCACAATCCCCTGCCTCTTATCAATTTACAAAGTCCTCTTGAGCAGATTCAGTTCTTCTGTGGCCTTCATTCCCTGCTGTGTACATACACACTCACCACTCCAGCTAGTAGGAGACACTGTCAACAGGGAGAAGGACAGATTACCAGCAAAGGACTGTGCTAAAGCATTTCCCACAACAGCCCATCACCCAGTAGTAATTTCTTAGCTGACCAAAAGAAAAGAAAAAAAGTAAAACATACCCAATCTAGACTTGGCTGTCCAATCTGAGAACAGATCCTAAATCATGTGGATTCTCCCCAGCCTGATCCAAGAATCCAACAGTCTACTTCTCACAGGTTAGCCATCCGACCCCACTACACATTAGGAGAACAGATCCATTCTTGGCAATCCCAGTCTCCACTTCAATCCAAATCTGAAGGAAGGAGGAAGCATCCTTGTGTTCAGTCACGTTTAAGCCACTCTCCTGCACAGCACCACTTTCCGCTTGGGAGATTCATGTTGCATCACTTGTGAGCAGTTCCCGGTGGTGCGTGGGGGTGCCTGGTCCAGGTGTTTCTCCATTACTGTCAAGTAACATGGAAAGCTCCAGGCTATTCCTCTGCAGGGTGCGAGCAGAGGAGAGATGGATTGCTGAAGCTTGTCTCTTTCCTGGCCAGAAGGTCTCTAAATAAGACTCATGAAATTGGCTTCTCTTGACATTCCTCCCCACTTCCCCTAGATGACATTCACCTCAGGACTTCGGAGGGAGTGTGGCTCTATGTACCTGCATCATCCATTCATTCTTAGTCAGCATTCCCAAGAAGTAAGCAGAAGAGGCTGAAAGCCCCACAGTCCGGAGTCAACAAAAACTGGTAATTCTCCATTACTGATATTTCTCAACAAAATTTCACTCACAGAGTCATTTTCCCATCACAGTCTGGTGCTTTCCATTGACTGCTACTGTGTGCAACCTTGATGGAGCTAAAAACCAACCAACCAGACAAACAAACAAACAAAAACCCATCATCCCTTGATTCATATGGACAGTGCCCAGTGCCTTGGCCACCAGAAGGCCGGAATAAGCATTATTTTGAGAATCACAATAAGTCATATTGGTGAGATCGGCACTGATCTGAGACCAATGAAGAAGGCGAAGGATTAATTTCTTGATGGCCTGGGAGATGACCCCATAGGTAACATCTTTCAGTATGAGGAAGCTCAGGGCAACAATGAATGACAATACGAGGCAGAGAGGAGAAATCCTTTAGTCCATCAGTGTTGGATGTGCATGACAAAAAAAAATAGTCTTTTTTTTTCCTCCAGATATGAGGTAAAGTCAGAGTAGTGGCCCACTTTCCATCCAACCTTCCAGTCCAGTTACCCTTTGTGTCATAGAATATAATGTCCTTATCTAGACTTAACAATTGACAGGGTGGTAAATCCCTTGACTTTTGTCCAAATGATTTCTCGATGACACTAAGCATGTAAAATCATCATAGCTCAATACCATGGAAGAGTGTGGGGTCCACTGGGGGAGCTTGTCTACAAGGCAACCTTCTCTGATCACTCCAACTCACACTCATCATCAAATCCCCATCTTCCAACTACAGACACAGGCAGGTACAGGACCAACTAGAGAAAAAGGCCCCCGTACTTAGCGCCCACCAGTTGCTGCCAGGATCGAAGGGCGGCCTCGGTTTCTGGACTTCCCGATGTTCTGAGAGAAGTTGGACATTGGATCGTAATGCAAATCTTCCAATTCTAAAATATTAACCCAAACTTAGAAATTTAAGCCAAGAAAACGCATCTGTCCACTAACCCCTGTGTGTGCCTTGCCACTCTGCAATCCCCAACGCTTTAATTCACATATCGCCAGATGAGACCGGACTTTTACATCATTTCTCTTTTCACTTAGCGAGCTGTGACTTCCCAAGTCGACTATAAATACACTTTTGACCCTGACACACTTTTGGCCCGGTCTGCCTTCCCCTGTCATTCACTTATCACCCGGGCACTGGATTTTTTTACACTGCCCCGTTTAACAACAGCTATGAGCAGATGTAGCATTTCCCAAATGATAGAACATAAAGGGAAAGGGGGAAATTCGGTGCCGACATTAGGCAGCGATGTTCCTTCTTTATATTCAGGGGTTTGTTTCGCTTTGTTTTGTTTCTGGCCGGTGCATTTCTTTCTCACTTAATTGCTAAGTCTTCCCCGTCACAGTAAAACCCATGACAGACCAGACATGGAGTCGCTAATTCCTCATCTCTCCCTTGATGTACAGATGCAATGGGGTCTTCTTCCCGCCACTGTGCATTCCTAAATGACATTAATATAGTAATGGGAGGGAAATGCAATGTATGGCTAAAGTAGGCCCTAGTGCATGAAATAGATTCTCAACCCCAGAGACGAGCTGCCACACGGCTCACTGCCGGGCACTAAATTAGGGGCTGGTGATTCTCTGGTTTGGACCAAGACAAATAAAATGGAGTCGTCGGGAAGTGGGGACTTGTTCTCTGCTTAACCACTAGCAAGACTGTCCCACACAAATAATCATAATGGGGCTCTTTGAAGGTTCCAAACAGGCAGTGCAGCAAGATGCAAACACAAGGTCTTGAGAGAATTAATGAAACACAACTAAGCCAGTTCAACGCGGCTGCCCTTAGCCATCCTGCCCACTAAAAGACACTGTTTTTAAAAACGCCACGCTTTATTTAAATAAAAAAAAAAAAAAAAACGAAGTCCACTCTGGAGCACTGGGGGAGAGTTTTTTGGTTTGGCCTTTTCTTTCTTTCTTTCTTTTTCATCCTGAAAGTCCAGGATGGCTTTGGCATAATGAGGGTCATATCTTCTAACCGTGGTAATGTTCACACAGGAACTTGAGCTCCAGGCTGGGCCAGGCTGGCTTCTCAGTATCCCTCTGCAGAAGGTGTTGCCGATTAAACTATCACATTTCAAAGGGCTCCTTACAGTAAATAGGAAAGAAAAGAAAAAAGAGATCCAGGGCCTTTTGTTAGTCAAAAAGCTAGGGAAAGGCGATAATTAACCCATTTTTGTAGAGAAATCATTTGGACAAAAGTCAAGGGATTTACCACCCTGTCAATTGTTAAGTCTAGATAAGGACATTATATTCTATGACACAAAGGGTGACTGGACTGGGAGGTTGGATGGAAAGTAGGCCACTTCTCTGACTTTACCTCATATCTGGGGGGAAAAAAAGACTTTATTTTTCTGTCATGCAGCATCCTACACTGATGGACTAAAGGATTTTCCCCTCCCTCCCTTGCATTAAAACATAACTTCAGAGCCTGGCTTTTTGCATTCTGTTAAATATTCAAAGGTATTGTGCAATTAGCATGTCATTAATGAATAATTAATTACAGCTAAAGCAGCCTTCAGACTTTTTGCAGCTAAATTATTTAAACAGCAAACACAACAATACAGCGCCGTTCTGTGGCTTGGTGTTTTGTTATTGTTTTATTCGAAAGGACGGCGGCGATGTCGCACTTTTCATTAGTTGTATGAATTACGCACAGCGAAGACATGTTTTCATTTTTTTCCCTCCTTACCTAAAAGTTGCTTCATCTGCCCTAAAAGGAAAAAAAATTAATTCAACTCAGATTCAATTTCCTAAGAATTAATTGGCTGTAACTATCTGAACACTGAAGCTGGGGATAGAAGGATTAGATATCTGGGCTTGAAAGGAAAAGGTGAACCTATTTCAATCTGTTCTTTTTAAATCACTTGCACAAAACTTCCCTTTTTCTAGATATTTAGTTACCTACTTTTGAATAAGGAAATATATATATATGTATATATATATATATATATATATACATATATATACTGAGTATTACATTGTTCTGCATCCAATCCGTAAGAGTTAAACAGAAAGTAATTTGTTGCTACTTGCAAGCACACATCACCAGTAAGATGTGTGTTCCCATTTGCAAGCTGCACATCTGGGATCAGTTGACTTATCCATCTGCTAACTACCCCAGTAAACAGTATGTCTGGGACCGTCAAACCCCTGCATCCATCACAAATTCCTGCCTTAATTGTGTGTTTACGTGGCAAACCTCTGCTTAAGTATATTTTAATACTGTTTTAAGCAGTTGTAATTGCTCCTTTCTTCTCCATAGTAACTCCAACACGTTTTATTTACCATTACGACAGGCTGGGATTCTGCTAGCCTCATAGATAAACAAAGACAGAAACCCTCATCCTGCACCAGAAAGAAATAGCACAAGTTGCAAGGCCAAAAACAAGGGCCTTGATCTCCCAGCCCAGAGAGCGTGGGTCTCTGGCATCAAATCAGTGCCTCGAGTCACAAGTTCAAATCTTCACTAGGCCACTTCTGTCCTGCTCTATATTTCTGACTGAATAAAGGGAACAGAGGAGGAGGGAGAGGAGGAAGAGAAGGAGGGAAGCTTTGAAGAGAATAGTCAAACCTTTTATCTTGAGAAAGATAAGAAACCAGCCACAGGTTTCCTTCATCGTCTTCAAGGTTGTTAGTTTTCTGTGTATTAGACACTGAAAACTTCAGAGTTTTATAAGAGGCGGGTATTTTAAGGTTTTAGGAGAATGGATGAGAACAACAGGAGGGGTTGACATATACTCAGAATGCCTAAAGTCACATAGTGTACCCTTAGACCTTATTAAATTTTTTTAATATACTCTTGATTGTGTTGGGGATCTGGGGAGCAGAGGTATGCCTGTGCCGTGGCACATGTCAAGAGGTTCCGAGAACAACTTTTTAAGAATCACTTCTTCCCTTCTACCATGTGGATTCTGGGGAAGAAACTCAAGTCACTGGGCTTGGCAGCAAGCTCCCTTACTACCTGATCCATCTAGCTGGCCCCTTAGCTGATTTTAAAGCTATGCTTTCATAAGTGAGTTTATTAATGACCTGAAATCACAAGAGAATGGACAGGAGAGGGAAGGGGAGGGAAGGAAAAGAAGGCAAGGGAGAAAATGAAGGGAAGAAAGGAGGGGACAGCAGCCTCCATAATTAGGGAGAAATATGCAGAGGTCCCCTCACACAAGAGGGGATTTTACTCTATTTTTCCAGCCTGCCCGACACATATATGTATAGCAGGATGTCAGACTTCACACGGTGCTGTTTGGCCACTTCTGGGGTTTGAGGAACTGAAAATCTTGTGTGCCTGTGTATTATTGTGCGGATGCAAATACTGGACTTTTCTACTCGGTTGACCACCATTTTCTCAGGCTGTTCTACTTGCCACTTTCGGTTCCTACCTGGTCTGCAAGTGCTCACAAAGTCGTGGGGCAGGGCAGGGCAGAACCTTGTGGCTGCCAGCTGAGGACCCTCCTTAGAGTTCAGGCCTTATTTTGGGTCAATTCAGTTAAATGACTGGATGAGTACAAGCTGTTCACCCAGGCCTGAGAGACTGGCTTGTCAAAGACATGGATTTCCAAGGCTGTCAGCAAAGATGCTGGATTCCACTCTTTAAGGGCCTCGAGAATACCGAATGCAACTACAGATTGCTTATAACTCATTTGCCTTTGTGAGTTGGCCCCGTGAAAATGGATAAACAACCTCTCGTGAGGACGGGTGGCCTCTCCCTAACAGAGGGTCCTGTTTGATCTGTTTGATAATGATTAATGGGTACTAGCCTAATGAGAAGTAGGGGTTCACTCTAACAACCTCAATCATCCTGGCGAGCCAGTACAGTCTGAGGAGAGTGGCCCCTCGAACCTCATGGACAGCTTCCCTGTGTCTGTGACTGGGAGGCACTACACACACTCTTCCCGGACACCGCCAAGTCTCACGGAAGGGGCAAAATTGTGAATTCATTCCTCAGATCGTTTTTCACCGAGACTAGTGGAGCCAAGCTAGGTTAGAGCTTGAGTACACATAAATGGAAACTGAATTACTATTAAAGGGGAAACAACCTGAGTCAACGCAGGCTGCTGTGTGGCACATCTATTTTTATCCTGCAATCCTCAGAGGGGAGCAGGGACAGCAGAGAAGTAACTGGGATGCATTTATACAATGAACTTTAGGCCTCGTATCTAGTAATTGGCAGAGGCAAGATTCAAACTCAAGACTCACTCAACAGCATACAACTTCAGCCCTCTCTGTCTTGCATCACGAGTAGCCAAACCGCACTGTTTTGTCCAGAGCAAAACAGCCAGGGTTTGACCTGAAGTCAAATTGGTTTCCGTGCACGTATGTCTCTGTGTGTTAGTGTATACATAGGTGTGTGCCCATCCATGTATGTGTGTGTAAGTGTATGTGTAAGTGCATGTGTACATGTACATACATAAGTGTATATACATGCATATGTGTGGAGTCCGTGTCTGTGTGCATGTGTGTAAATTTATACATATATATATATATATTCGTGTGTGTGTGTGTGTGTGTGTGTGTGTGTGTGTGTGTGTGTGTGTTAAAATCACATTCAAGGCCACAAGGCTAATAAATGACAAGACCAAGATTTGAAATTTGGTCAAACTCAGACAACACTCTCCTGTAAAATCTTATGATACCACAAGGGGATGACACATTTTCAGACCAATTCCAATAATACAGTTTCTTCAAGGTATACAGATTAATGGTCTGATTTTTTATGAGCGTCCATCCATATCTTTGAAAGAGATTTGTGAACTAAAAGAAAACCAAGAGGCTTCTCAGATCATGCATGATACTAACTGGAAATGTAACTTCGGACTCAGTTTACAAGACACACACACACACACACACACACACACACACACACACACTTCCAGATAGTCCTTCCACAAAGAACTTTTAAGAATTTCTTTCAAATCATGTCCGGAGTTTTCCAATTTATCTTCAGCCATCCAAATAATAATCCATTCCCTGATACAATGCTTGCTGAAAGAAAGAAATTTCAAAATACCATACACCAAGTCCAAAGGAATTAGCTAGAAGGTTCAAGGTGTCAAGCACATACATCTCACTTCTGATGCCTGTACCACTTCCCTTAATGAGAAATGTCAGCATCTTCAGAGTGCTACATGGGTGCCCTGTGCCAACCTCACTGCAGGAAGCACCCCACGATGATAACCCCATTTTACACAAGAGGAAAGTAAGGCATAGCAAGCTTCAATATCCTTTCTAGCCAACCAGTTGATGAGGAAACTCCCTGACTTGTCTATAAGATATTGCAATACAAAAACGATCGGGTGCAAAGGAAAAACTAAATAAATATGAATAAGACTTCAAATAGACAAAACCAAGCCATGGGATAAAAATGATGAGTAAGAAGTTCTGAGGCAGCAACAGTCACATCTATTCTGGTGCAAGTTGGGTCGCTAGGGCCTGACAAAGTATTTGGCCTTTTGGACATTGATGAATAGATAGTTAAGAAATAGAGAAATAGTATGTGCCTACTGGGGGTATTAAACTCACAGAACAGGTGCCACGGTAGGGCTCCCTTCTCGTCTGAGTGGGTGCTTTGCCTCAGCCCAGGTCAGGCCATGTCAGCACCCCCTCACTGAGGAGGACACCCCAACTCAGCACAAGGTTGACAATGTATATTTTATTTTCACTAGGTGTGGGTATCAGAGATGGGATCAGAGAGTCTCCACTATTCTCTCTTTGTATCCTACCATGGATGGTTCTTCTGCTAAAACATCAGTAATTACTTTAAAACCAATCAGGGTTCGTCCAAGCAAATGACTAGCAAACAGCCATTACCTCTGATACAGAGAAACGCCAACATCCCTCCCAGCCTCTCATGAAGCGGTCCTTGCAACCCATATAATTCTTTTTGGCACTCCTCTTTTGTGGTGATTTCCTTTACACATGTTTTAAAGGGGGAACGGCAAGAGGAAAGGGAGAAAAAGAAAGAAGGAAAGAAAGGAAGGAAGAGAGAAAGAAAGAAAGAAAGAAAGAAAGAAAGAAAGAAAGAAAGAAAGAGTAAAAGGAAAAGAAAACCTGCCTGAAATGAAAATCTTGCCTTTGTAAAAATCCTGCAAGCCCAGGGAGCTGCCCCTCCCCCTTGATCCAGGCCTCTGTGTTTCCAGGCGAAGGGGTTGAAAAACATTGTCCTGCTGCATTGAGAACGACTTCTGACAGAGCTCGGTGGTGTCCTAACTTGGGTGAATTTAAATGACAAGCTTGGCTTTCTGAGTCCCGGACCCTCTTTTACAATAGAACAGCTTGACTGCTGCCTGGCAGAGGAGCAAAAGCAGAAGAATCAAAGTTTCCTTCAAATCCCCAGTGGTGCCATTGACCTGTCAGGAGGCTACGACCCGCCCCTGCTAATACATGCAAATCAGATGCTTCCAGTTTGCCGTTCTGATTGGAGCACCACACCTTTACGTTCAGGAGGCATCGGGTGAGCGAAGAGTCCTATCACCGACTTCAATTCACCTCGCCTTTTTTTCCTTCTTCTTCAAAAACAGGGGGACAGCTGGCTACCTTTCCGCCCTGCCCTTCACCAGTCAGGGTAGACTGTCTGATGGCTTCCTGATTAGCATCAGGGAAAAGCAGCGTGTTTTTCATAGACTAATGTTATTACCTAAGTCATAGGCCTCTTGCTCTCAGCGCACACACACCCCCACCCCACAGACAGCTTAACATAGGTCCCGCGGGTGGGATTGATTTGCTAACAGTCACCTGGTCGTTTTTATAACAGAAAATGAAAGGTCTGGCATTGCCTGGCATAAGCTTCCCAGTGCGAGAGCATTATGGGTCAGAAACGCTGTTCGCAAAGCATCCAGTTCGAACCCGAATGCACCCTGGCAGTCAATGCCGTATGTCATTCACGTTTTAAGAAGGAATATTCATAGGAAAAGTTCATTTTAAGACCAGTGCTTGGAGTATCAACCTGTGATTGCCCTTTTGATTCACACCTGCCTCCAGTGTCACTTAGACCTTGTCAGTATGAGACCAGATTCTTTACTCATCAAGGTAATTGGAAATCCAAGGGGGAGGAAGGAAGGGCATGTAAAGTATTCTACTAGATTGGCATTTTTCTGAAGCTTAGAAAACCACTGCCTCAATGAATCCCTGAATAGTTAACAAATCTAAACAATAAACAAGCCACAGACGCATTGCCAATTTTTTTTATAAAAAAATATTTCCAATACCAAAGAGGTGAATATGTGGAACCAAAACTATAAGGAAACCCTCTTCATGAAGAATATCAAAGATTTAAATAAATGGTTTTTTTTCATATGCTATAGATATCAAAATTTTCAGTCCCTCCCCCCAGGGAGCGGGCAGGGGGGCTGTCCTGGAACTTGCTTTGTAGACCAGACTGGCCTCAAACACAGAGATCCACCTGCCTCTGCCTCCTCTGCCTCCTCTGCCTCCCAACCATTTCAGTCTTGAACATAATTTTACTCAATATCTAGGAGTCCTTTAGGACTAACAAGTGGTGTTATTGTCCATCTGTGAGAATAGACAAGCAATTGCCATATCAAAAGGAGAGGGTTGCAGAATTGGACAAACTATATAACCACAGGAATTAAAAGCATTTCGTAAGGGAATCTGACCAGACAAATAAAGCAACCAATCTGTGTATTCTTGGCTGGGGGGGGGGGGGGGCGGTCAGTATTCAAAATAGTAGAAGCGATATTCTCTGTCCTTGGAGTTCAGTTCTGAGAGAAGCAAACACGTGTCCTTTTTCCTGGTTAAGGGGGAGGTGGACGGGGGAAGAAAAGAAGTCGAGGAAGCTCAAAGCAGCAGCCAATGAGCACCAGAGCATCGGATCAGCTGAAGATCTACGCTGCATTTATTGACAATGAAGAAGGCATCATAAATTGTCAGGAAAAGGCAAGCCGATTCAAAACTGCCACTAAAATAAATGTTAATTGTTTAGGAAAAATGATTGATATTATATAACGCCACACAGTAAAAATGTATCCAAGAAACAGTCTGGCTACATGGGAAAGGGAAAGCAGCAGAGAAAGCGAATGCATTATACATGCACCTACATATATAACATATACAGATGAATATTTATGTGACCCTGGTAAAGGGAAGGACTTACTAAGCATAAACAGAAAAGATGAGACAAGCACAAAATCACTTGAGGACTGAGGCAGGATTCCCACAAATTCAAAGCCACTTCAGCAACAGAGTGTGAATTTCACGTTGGTTTGAGCTACAAAACACCAAAAACTAGGTTGGGTAGATGTCTCAGCAGGAAAAGACACTTGCTACCAAGTCCTTAGAACTCTGGGACCCGCATGGTGGGGGGAAACATGAACTCTCTCCAGCTGTCTTCTGGACTCTGTTCTGGGACACTGAGACACACACACACACACACACACACACACACACAGAGAGAGAGAGAGAGAGAGAGAGAGAGAGAGAGAGAGAGAACGCAAATACACAAAAATAGAAACAAATTTTTAAAGAAATGATTAATTTACATCAACATTTTAGACTTCTAAATTGAACCCAAACCAGAAAAAAAAATTTGAAAGACTATGGTGGGGGGAAGAAAGGTTTCATGGTGGTTTAAAAATGTGTTCTACAAATTCCTTAAGTTGGGTGCAAACTTGAGAGAGATTCAACTACCCACGGCAGGGAGCTGGACTAGGATTTGCTGATGAGATATGAATATCCAGAGATGAACTGGATGCAACATGAAACCTCAAGGCTGGGTCAGAAGACACTTCAGTTTCTTTCCAGTTTGCTTCTGGGGAGCCAGGTGCCCTGCTCTGGTGACACCTGACAGCTGGGAGAGCCTCGTACGGGTTGACAGGCATGTGCCCACAGTCCTTATGCATAAGCCACGGTGGAAAGGAAACCCCAGTCCCAACGAGTTTTTCCTGTAACTGTGGCCATTCATAAGCTCCTATAACAGTAAATATATACATTTCCATCTCTTTTGATCTGTCCGGTTTTTAATTTTTGAGACAGGATCTCTCTGGGCGTTTCATGCTCCTGTTCTCCTGCCTTAGCTTCCAACATGCTAGGATTAAGGGCTTGTGCCTCCTTGTCCCATGCACCATTTAAAATTTTAAATTCTTTTCCTTATATTATACTTTTTAACCATTTGTGATTTTAAACTTAATATGCATGAGGAGAAAAAGATGAAGAAACATTTAATTGGTAATTCAAACAAAGAATGAGAAAATATATATAAATGCCAAACACATGCGCGCGCGCACACACACATGCACACATACACACACATGCACACACAAACATACACACACATACATACATACACACACACATACACACACAGACACACACACACATACATACATACACACACACATACACACACAGACACGTACACGCTCGCACAGAAAAAAAAATCAATCTCTCAAACCTCAAAATGCAAACTGCAGTTGGAAGAATGGATTTCAGTTGATTAACTAAGCCCTTGCAGGGTGCCAGTAAGCTGCACTCCTTCTAACACACAGAAGTATACACAGGTGTCATATGTCTGGAGGGAAACAGCCACTTTGCAACAAAAAGTCTTAAAAATATCCATCTCCTTTCAATCAAAGAGTACCGCACTTCTAGAAGTTGAGCCAAGAGACCCAAACTCACAACCCAAAAAGTCAAACACAAGATAGCTCATCATGCCATTTGAACAACAGCAAAAATAAACCAAAGTGAAAGTAGGCTGGGAATGCCGGAGCAGAAGGATGCTTTAGTGAGTGTTGTCCACGGGATACAGTGTTCTTGCCACCATTTCAAACTTCGTACAATGCTTTAAAGCATTCACAGTACAGTCAGGGAGAACATTTCAAAACAACGTAATTTTGCTTTAGAAACATACCATGCAGATGTACATGGAATTTCATGTCATGGAATTTCTAATGTCCTTCAAAGAGCCTAATTATGCTATTCACTTATGTTATTTTAATTTTTTAAAAGAATCATTTTTAGGTACAAGAGATTGGGGACATGCTTACCACTTGCACCCAGTGAAACTCTCAACTATGAAGGCCATTTCTCTCTTTAAAAAAATTATACAGAACACACATATATACATGTCTGTGAGTGTGTGTGTGTGTGTGTGTGTGTGTGTGTGTGTGCGCGCGCACACACGGCTAAGTTTCAGGCTAGACAGAGTCACTTTTAAAAGAGGAGAAAAGTAAAAAAAGCTAAATTCTGGGAAGAGTTTTCCCAAATATGATAGGATGGAGTTGACAACGCTGTCTCAAACCTGAGCAGTTAGTAGAATAAGCACAGCCATTTTATTTATGTTAGCCTTGTATCTGTGCCACTCACAGACCAAGTAACTGTCTTTGTATACACAGCACCCTGGGTAAACACAGCCCCCTTCTCAAATGTCCAGGAAATGAAATGAGCATTTTTTTTAGTTACCTCCCTGTAAGAAAGCAAAGGAGCACAGGAGACACAGAGTTTCTGATTGAAAAGCCTCTGAGATCAGGCTTGTAATATGGAGACCCAAACCTGGGAGGAGACAGGTGGGCCTAGGACAATAAGCCAGGGAAGCTCAGAAGCCAGTCCTCCCTGCCTTTACAAGGACTATGCCAGAGAGCAGTTTCCGCCTGCGCACACTCCTGGAAGGCTTCTCCGAGTCGGGAGGATTGTGCTGTGAACCAGTGTCCCTGTGGTAGACTGTGCGGTATCAGGATGTAGCTTAGTCCACCCCATTCACCGTCCTGTGCCCATGCCTTCTTCAGCCCCTTCCTGTACTGAGCACACACTGGGTTTTGTTTATGTGTTTGTTCACTTTGAACAGAGCACTTTAAGCCCATTTTTTCAAAGCCCATGAAGCTTATATGAAGGTTTTCAGGGCAGGGTAAAGAACAATTAACGAAAGCTGCCAACCCCAGCTGTGGGAGTGGAGGGCCTACCCCTGGCCTCTGGTTCCTCTTCTTTAAGAATAAGTTTGTTTGGATTGTGAGTAAGTTCTATTCTAATACAAAAGGCCCCCAATTCTATGACTGAAGAGAACAATTCAGGAGAGCCAGTTCCTATCAAACCCCATGGTCCAGGCCTCTCACAGCATACGCCATACGGAACCACACTTTTGTTTTACAACCACAATGAACCCTTTTTCAAGACACTCCAATTCTCCTTTAACTTGTCGGGGATCATGGGTCACATTTTCATGTGCAGGTTGAGGCACCCCAGCATTGAATGATACACCCTGAACCCCACTCTGCTCCATTATGGGATGATTATGGTTCCCAGCAGATCTGAAGTTCTAAAGCAAGTTTTCCTGGACATACTCTTGAGTCTTAAAAAATGTTCAGAGATTTACCTCAGGAAACAAACATTTTCCCCAACAGCTTTGCAGTAATACTTTGTCATTAACTATGAGACAGCGACAACACGGGCTTCTTTCAAAAATCTCTCTCATCTCCAACATCCAGTCACAGTCAGAACAGTGTTGGGACCAACTCCAAAACATGTCCCAACCCTGGCTTACAGAATACAGCAAAACTCTATGACAAAGCATTCCTCTGATTGGAAACCAATTTCGCTGCCTCTTCTCGTCTCTGTAGGCATCTACCTACATGGGACACACACCACAGAGTAAGGAGAGTGGGAGGAAATGATACTGGGGAGCTTAGCAGAGAAGGCAGTGTCAGAGATCCGTCATGTAACTTAAGGGAGAAAAAAAAAAACACCGAAGGAGAACTAAGACGCAAAAGTTTGGCATCAAAACCTCCACATTAGCTATTAGGGAAAGTATCAATGGCTGTGTGGGGTCATGCCCTGTAAACCATGACTCGGGAGGCCGAGGCAGAAGAATATCAAGTTCCAGACCAGTCTAGACTACATGGCAAGAAAGAAGGAAGGAAAGGAAAAATGGGGGAGAAGAAGGAGAAGGAAGAAGGGAAAAGAGGGGAGGGTGAGGGAGGGGAGGGGAGTGAAACAGAAAGGGAAGGGAGAAGAGGAGAAGGAAGGGAGGAGATAGGAAAAAGATGTCATAGTGTTTCCTTTGTACAACCAATTAGAAGGTAATCTGCTGGGATCTATTTCTTCCTTTTCCTCCCAAAATGCGTATGAGTGTCCTGTTTGGAAGCAGACACCACACTTAGAAACAGCAGTAGAAAGCCAAACGCTAACAAGGTGATCTCTGCCTTTCAAGAGCTCGGTTGAAGGGGAAACTACACAAGGAGTTGTTACTGTGTAGAGTGTAAACTGCTACACTAAAGAGTGGGCTGCACAGTATGAATAGCAGGAGTGGGTCTGAAAGGGGACAAATGCAGTAACCACTGATAGGCCACAGACACCAAATGAAAGGGGAGGCCGAGGAAAGCCAAGAGACCAAGACAGACATCAGAGTCAGGGAAGTTGGAGGCGCGAGCAGCAGTTACCCAGTTACATCAGTATGAGGTGACCCAGCAAGAGGAAGGATGGGGGATACCACCGACAGGAATGAGCTCGGACTTACACAACAAGGAGTCAGTCTGTCCAAATGACTTGTCTTCAAGAGGGAGTCCGATGCCAGAAAGATCATTCTAGGGCTAAGAAAGATGACTTACTGAATAAAGCACGTAAGTTAAACTAGAATCCTGAATGAGTGGTGCTGGTGCATTTATCCCAACCATTGGAATAGGGTAGAGAAGACAAAGCCAAGACAGGAAAGGGGTCCAAACATATGCAGAGGCGTTACCTGACCATGGCTAAGCTGCAGATACAGTTCAGTGGCTTGAGTGCCCAAGTGCCCACTTGGCATACATGAATCCCTAGGTTCTATCCCAGCATCACAGCATAATGAGACACATCCATAATCTCAGCATCTGGGTCTAGCACATCACCAATCCCAGAAGCATCCAAGGTCACCAAAGTCCAAGGAAGTATCCCAAGCTTGGCAGTCTCCGCCAGTAACTGCTAATACAACCCTCCAAGTTCCTCAGAGAGGTGGGGCCCATCTAGAACCAAGAGGCCTCATTCTCTTCGCTTGCCTGGCTAAAGCACCCAGCACGGTAGGCTGTTTATTCTAGAGGAATGGCAATGTACTTTTTACTTCACACAGGACATGACATACGTCTACAAGTTTAAAAAAGAAGAGAGGGTTTCAAGTCATGGAAATGCCACAAATCCTCAGGATGTTTAAGAAAACAGTTTACATTTGTCAAACCGATCTAAGTTCAGTAAACAGAGATCTCTTAAGACATGATGCGTCAAACAGAGAATCCGAAGTGTCAAGATATCTGGTAGCCAGACTGAAGAGGTTGAAAATAGCACCGGAGTGTGAGTCAGAAACCATGGTGTTCAACTTGTCACTAGCTGGGTAAGAATTGTGCTCCTACGCCTTCACAGGAGAGAAAGGGAGAATGAAGGAGCCTCAAGGCTCTTTGAGGTAGTAGAGATGCAGCTGTTTGTAAAGTGCTTGCTAAGCACGCGTAAGGCCCTGCATTCTATTCCTGGCCTTGCACACATGGGCCTGAAGGTGCACATCTGCAACCCCAGAAGTCTTAGCAGTGAAAGCAAGAAGATCAGGAGTTCAAGGCCACATACCAAGCTTGAGTTACACGAGACCCTGGCGCGCGTGCGCGCGTGCGCGCGCGCGCGCGTGTGTGTGTGTGTGTGTGTGTGTGTGTGTGTGTGTGTGTATTTTCACCCTGAAAGTTCTAGAATTCACCTCCATGGTGTAAATTAGTTTGCTGGGTAACCACACTCACTAAACCAGGCAAGTGTTAGAGTGATGGTTCAAACGCACACACACACACACACACACACACACACACACACACACACCTCTTCTCCTTTGCTGCCACTGCAAACCCTCTTACATCTTTCCCACATATTATTTGCAAATCTTTTCCACGTTTCTTTTTGCCTAAAACAAGGTTGTGGGGGAGGGGGATGGTTGTAAACTTGTGCTTGTTAAATTTGCATATTTCCTTAATCATCCCAATCGTACTTCCCAACTCAAAGAAGAAGATGAATTCCATTCCAAAGTTAAAGATTTAGCAATGAAGAGAGCGATTGCAGAGTTAGGTCTTGACATTAGTTTTTAAAAGTCCCCCTCACCCCCCATTAAGTCACAGTGATTCGCTCATTCATGCAAATTCTGTATATATTCTGATCTCTAAACCTTCTGTGGCATTTGAGTTTAAAACAGCTTTTCTTAAATGTTGATCTAAGATTTGGGATTAAAGTAGGCACACACCACCTGCTTAAAGTTGGCATAAATGTTATAAAATGGGATGGCATACTTTTTCTAATCCTTGTCTCTAACCAGACCCATATGTAAATTTCACACAGTAGTATTTAGTAGCATAATTAATCCCTACTTTATATTATGAGTAATATTTCCTATTCCCGACCCTGTGACGTCCTTTAAGAAGATCCATGTTCCAATTAGACTAGCCCATCGGCGCTCTTTTAATGAGCAGATTAATCATTCAGATGGGTACAACGGTGTCATCACAGGTTTTAAATATGATCATCTACATCCTAATGGTGCAACAGAGCCTTGGCTTAAAGCAAAAAAAAAAAAAAAAAAAGGTAGACAGGATTGGGGAGAGTTTCATTTTGTTCCCTATCTGGACCCATTCAAGACACAGGAAGCCTTGAGTGGTGCAGAGGGGCAAATTTGGGAAGATCATCATAATCCAGCTCCCACCAGTATTTCCCCAAGAAGTCACATGCGTTGACTCCCTGAAGTACTCACTGGCACATATGACTTTGAGGTGGAGAGATTCTTTATTTCCTATTTTCTTGGTAGTTCAGCATTTCTTTCCTAACTCCAAGCTCATCTTCCCTTGTATGAGAAAGGACTAGGAAAGGAATTTGCAAATGATAGCGAATTATTTATTTACTGATTTGAAACAGGGTCTCGCTAGGTATCCCTGACTAGGATGGAACTCAATAGGAAGACCAGGTTGATCTTGAACTTGCAAAGATCCCCCTGCCTCTGCTCCTGAGTGCTCGTGTTAAAGGGGTGTACCACCACACCAAGCATGAGATCAGATTTAGAAAGAAGTTTTGATTTGGGGCAGGACTCACCTACGATACTCAAGTTGCTCTCTATACAAGGGCAAGAGACAAAAGAGAGAGAGACAGACAGAGACACAGACACAGACACAGACACAGACACAGACACGGACACAGACACGGACACAGACACGGACACAGTCACAGACACAGATACAGACACAGACACAGACACAGTCACAGACACAGTCACAGACACAGTCACAGACACAGACACAGACACAGACACAGACACGGACACGGACACAGACACAGACACAGACACGGACACGGACACGGACACGGACACAGAGAGACAAAGCAATGGAGACAAGACAGAGAAGAACAGACAGGACAGAAAGAGAGGAATAGACACAGAGAAAGAAAGGGCTCTCAACAGTGCCGTGGATCCTTTTCACATGGGAGTAGAGAATTGTTTATTTTTCAAAGCCTTCACTTCCACTCTCTACAAGAGGAGCATTCCAGCCAAATCTCATATCAGTTCTCTGGGCGAAAGCCACTGAATAAGTCTGTTCACAAAGAAAAGTAACAAAAACTAAAATTCTCTTTAAGTCATGCCCATTAACAAATCTATATACTCTTAAATGATGATTTACAAACCCACAATGCTCGAACTAACAAGACTTTCTTTCCTATATTGATTGGGGGTTTATTGCGATCGCCGCTATCAAAGGCACAGGTTCCTGTTCGAAGACTTTACATTCAGGTCCGGATCCTCCACTCAGGTAAGTGTGTCTCTCCAAAGACAGATACATGGCTTGGTCTTACAAATGAAGTCCAATCACTTCCTTTGACCAGAAAGTCCTGGTTATGTTTTTAATACCAACTGCTCATGGTCAGTTTGTCTGTATCTATAGCCAAGTGTGTTCTGTCAGGAAATTTCCAAAGAGAACATGGACTGACTTAAACCCACAGTGAAGGATAGCCACTTGAGGCAGATGTCAAGGATATGATAAAGAGACAGAATGGGGTGATGGTGTTAACATGCTTGGGGTAGCCCCAAGTTCATGAGAGGCATCTGTAATAACATCCCCAAATGTCTGGATCTGTACAGACTTGAAGAAGGAGGAGGAGGAGGGGGAGGGACAAGAAGAAGAGGTGGGGGGAAGAAAGAAGTCTTTCAGAAATAGGACACTGGGGACTGTACTGGAGACCTAAGAACTGTTCCTCAGTGATGACTTCATCTAGTTAACTTAAAATGTGCTGGGTTCTTCACACGGTGGTATGGAAATGACACTAACCCATCCCAGAAACTCATATCGTTTTGGAGACATCTTCAAGACAGGTGCACTGTGCATATGAATCTGCCACCAGAACAAAAGGATGGCAAATTTCCAAAATCGAACTAAAGTCCCCAAAACATGGGAATATTAAGAGGTTTGTGTGTGCATTATGCACAGACACTATTAAAGATGATAGCTCATTTGTCCAGGGGGTCGGGGTGTAAATCTAGAACGTTACTGAAATGTAGACTAAACATGTTAACTTGAACATGCTTATCTTTTCTCCATTAAGTACCACGTCACAGAAAAACACATGTCCACAACTACAAGTGATTGCAGTAAAATAATTATAAATTAGTTCTAGGTGCCGGAAGCTGCGAGACTCCTTTGATGCTTCCTCTGAGGACACAGTCCAAGAAGAGTTAATCAAGCAGAGCAGCTTCCTAATCAGAACAGTGAACTAATGATCCTATTTCGGAGTAATACCAGTCAGACAGAGCTCTCAAAAGGTAGTTAACATCACATTGGCGGAAGGGAATGACAAGCCAAGTCCTGGCTGGGGTAATGCATCATTCATGCCCCTCTCATCCTGACATTTTAACGTTATCTTGTTTTACTGTGTCGGCCTAACACTGCCACTGCTGGCAAATTAAACTGTGAACTTACAAAGTGGGTGGCAATAAATACAAATTATGAGAGTTCAAAAGATGTCCCTGGAGGTGTGCGGCGAGATATAGAATGTCTCTGACTTTTTTTTTTTTTTTTTTTTTTTTTTTTTGGTCACAGTGGTAGTAGTCAAGAGGCAGAGTGGAGCAGGCACACTTAGATACTGGAGAGAGAGAGAGAGAGAGAGAGAGAGAGAGAGAGAGAGAGAGAGAGAGAGAAGGGGGAGAGGAGCAACTAGCTGATGAAGAAAAGATTTTAAAAAGGAAGAAATCCACTTATCTAAAAAGCCAATTTGGGGGCTGGGGATTTAGCTCAGTGGTAGAGCGCTTACCTAGGAAGCGCAAGGCCCTGGGTTTGGTCCCCAGCTCTGAAAAAAAGAACCAAAAAAAAAAAAAAAGCCAATTTGAAGAACAGTGGAACTAGACTTAAACCCACAGTGAAGGATAGCTACTTGAGGCAGATGTCAAGGATATATGATAAAGAGACAGAATGGGGTGGTGGTGTTAACATGCTTGGAGTAGCCCCAAGTTCATGAGAGGCATCTGTAATAACATCCCCAGATGTCTGGATCTGTACAGACTTGAAGAAGGAAGAGGAGGAGGGGGAGGGACAAGAAGAAGGGGGGAGGGGGAATAAGAAGATAGTGGGGGGGTTAAGAATAGTGGAAATAGAGAACTATATAAATACCCAAGTCTTACACATATTGGTGTTTTATACAAACAGCTTCTTCAGTCTATTTAGGAACTGAGTGAGGCTCTTCGTAAACTGTCAGGTATTCTTGGTAAAACTCTCAGTGAGAACAGAGGGGTTGATGGGACAGGAATGCTGCTTGTCAATGAGTCCTTGCTAAGTAAGATCTGCTGCTCCTTCCCCACCATGCCTCCCAGCCCAACAAAGGAAGAAAAGGCCAAAGAGGAAGCCCTGCTCTTTCTGTGTGACCGTGGGTATAACACACTAGTATGGGTTCCACCGAAGATCCAAGGAAGCAGATGTAGGTGGAGAAAGGAAACTGCCAGGGTCTTACAAGCTGCAGCCATTCCATTTGTGTCTGGACAGAGCGCATCCGCAAGCCAGCAGGAAGAGCTTTGAAAACTCAAGTGTATCTACCAAGTCCACAGACTTAAAACAGCGAGGCTCACGAGCACCCCAAACGGAGGAAGTCTACCTTTTTTTAAATAAAGTAATGCAGGCATTTTTTTTAATTTAAAAATTAAATAAAAAGATGTAACAAGCACTACAGTCAAAGATTAGATTTTTTTTTAATACAGCCTAACATAGAGACTTTTTGCTCTCAATTTGGTCCAGTTCCACTAATGAATCTTATAAAATGTTTTATCTGCCTCTTCCATGCCCACAAACCACTCACGGGAGACTTGGGAATCATCACTTACTCCAGAGTAGAGATATCAGTTGGGCCATATGCAACAACGGTCTGTTTATTTTTCCCATAAACCATTGGTTTCATAGAAACTCATTAGCATCACCTGTGTTAATTACACTAGCAAACCAATCAACAGCTCCTTCTTAATTAGGTTTTCTTTATTAAAGCCGGAAATTGCCAAGGAGACAAAAGTCACCTGGGGAAATTATGTGAAAAGGAGTGTTCATGCCAAGTTACACACTAAAATAATAATAAAATAGCCGGGTTTGTTTACAGCAAAAGGAAACAATATTAATATTCAAGGTCACCGGCACACTCCTTATTAATTATTCTCATTATATTAAATTGTGATCATTTTTTCTTCAAGAGGGTCGGCTTAGAGGTAAGTTTTTATACTTCATTTTGACATCTGGTCAGCAGTTAGGACTTGCTCATTTCAATAAACAGAAGCACCTCTGGGTTAAAGCAGTTGAGACTAATTTCACAAGCATATATCCCAACTGTAACTCCGAATCCTGTGTGTCTGCTAGCAAAACTACAAGGGCATATAAAAATCAACTGTGAGAGGAAAAGACCCATGGGCAGCCCTGGAAGCTGAATTCCCCTCAAAAGAGAAAGGAAGAGTGACTTCCAGCCATGTGGTCTGCACTTGGAGGAGCTTTGCAGTTGGGAGGAGAGAATGAGATGGTGGCAATCACAGCACTGAGACCACAAAAATAATAGTGTGTGTGTGTGTGTGTGTGTGTGTGTGTGTGTGTGTGTGTCCATGCGCATGCATGACTACAAAGGCCAGAAGTTGTGACTTCCTCTCTCTCTCTCTCTCTCTCTCTCTCTCTCTCTCTCTCTCTCTCTCTCTCTCTCTCTCTCCATCTCATTTTTTAGGGCAGTGAACTTGGAACTCATCAAATCTAGACTAGCTGGCCAATGAGCCTCTGGGATCTCCACCTCCCATGGACAACTGGCACACGAGACCACTTCTGTCACGCTGCATGAGTACTGAGGATCTGAACTCAGGTCCTTGTGCTTGCATAGCAAGTACTTTACCCACTGAGCCAACTCCCCAGACTCCCAAAGGAGTCGGCAGGAGTTTCCTCTTCCCGTCTTGTCTTGTAGAGGTGGGAAGGGAGAGGGTTGCTGAGCAACCCCTTAGGTCAGTTTCCCGTTCTGTGCATTGAAAATAGCAATGCCTAAACTTATTCTTATAAGAAAAATAAGTTCATATTTAGATGGTAATTTGGTGAGGAAAGATGAGAATTGCCCCTAAGCCTCCAAGGACCTCTTTTTTGGGGGCAGAAGTGGGTGGCTGGTTGAAGGGGGAGGAGAGATACTACAGAAGGCAAGGAGAAAGTGGACTAAGTTGTCTTTAAAAAGATACTACAGGTGGCCTCAAAGCTAGAGGAGGACAAGCTCCAGGGGCAAAATAAATAAATAAATAAATAAATAAATAAATAAATAAATAAATAAATAAATAAATAAAATCTGACTCCTCAAAAGCACAGCAAGCCACCACCCAGTCCGTATTAGCCTCTAAGAGCTAAGCCCCTGGGGGTAACCTCCCACCCCCACCTTGGCAAGGTCAGAGAGAATTTAGACTGTTTTCAGGTTGCTGCCTCGTGTTGAGAGATTACTCTTAAAGCTAGAATACAGTCCTCCTGCTGTAGAAGAGAGCAGGAGAAGGGTGCTTATACATTCGAGGCAAGACGTAAGAATGTGGATGTCAAACTATGTCTCTTGATCAACTTGCTAATTGCCACAGTGATCTTTAACCTTTCTCTCTGTGATCCGCAGGACTTCTCCCAAGAATGAAACTTGAGCTGACACAAAAGCCAAGGTGTGGCTGTTGTGTCTGTGTGATGGGCTGATGACCTTTGCTGGAAAGGTGCTTATCACACCAGGCCATTGTCTTGCCGGGCCACTTCAATCTGCATTCACAGCTGCTGTCTCTCTCCCTCCCTAGCTCTCCCCTTCCCAGCTGGGCTTCTTGTCACTCAAGCCTCCGCTGACTTCTTTGCATTCACCCCTCCCCGGGAGGCATACACTGCCTTGCCTATCTGGGTCCACAACTGTTGCTTAGCTAGAAACACAGTTCAGGGGCAACAGAACTGTCAAAGAGGGATCAGAAAAGGAAGAACTTCAGTGAGCGAAATGGTTCTATTCCAACATCACATCCTTGAGGAGTCAAGATCTGACTTGTGCGAAAGGACGTGGTACGGAAGCCACGCTTTACAAAATGAAGTTTGAACTGCAACGGTTTTAGGGTTTTATTCAGAACATCCTGGTAAGTCTTGGGTCTCCAAGCCAGTGGCAAGCAAACAAGAAGGCTTTAGGCAATGTCCTTCAACTTTAGTGGCTTCCCTTCTTCCTCAAAGGAAAATCCGAGAGCCTTTGTATGACTTGGGGGACCCAAGAAATGAATACATGATGCTTCCTTGTATCTTTTTATTTCCCTATTCATCTCCCTTGTCTCTCTCCAAGATATCCTTTTATGGCCTACCATCCTCCAAACAATATCTTCACGAGTTTAACACTCCGTTCTACTGCTACCACCTACTCAGGGGTTTCACCGACTTGCTTTACCAGGTTAAACTAACACACACTCTCTCTCCCTCTCTCTCTCTTTCTCTCTCTCTCTCTCTCTCTCTCTCTCTCTCTCTCTCATTCTAATATAACCCACTCACACATGTGCTCACACATACTCACACTCACACACACACATTCACATAAACACTCACACATGCACACACCCACATACACTCACACAGGCACACCATTAATCAGGTTTAGCAAATCAGCCAAATATATGGTTTCCTCCTATTTATGAGCTTACCATCTCCTGGGGAATCACATTTGTGTACATGGTTTCGTGTTTAATGTCTGAACTCTAAGACCCCCTAACTCCACCAGCCATAAGCTTCAGAAGAATTAGCACCTACCGTCACTAAACTCCAAGGGCCTGACACAAAGAAATTATGCAGTAAATATTTGCTAGTCCAGTGAGGCAAAATGTATTCTCTGAAGCACAAGTCACTCCCATACTGTTCTGGGCGTTCTCATAAAAGCCTTGGTAGTCTTACTAGAAAGTACAGTTTTCATAACTGTATTAACATTGTCGATGTAGCCTGAAACACCACCGAGCATTCTCGATTCTTGGCTCTCATCTAACACTCCATGAAAACCTGCAAATGTGCACATCCTCCAAACCCTATCCTCATCCATAGAGCATTTGCTGATGTCCATGCCTGCGTGACTTTTCTGCACAATTTGCCCACATGCGCATCTTTAAGCTTCAGCCTCTCCAAAGGCACAGGTGCACAAGCACAATTTACTCACTTTCCGGCTTTCACCTCAGCAAGGTGATGCATTCATAAAGTTTGAACCACCCAACGAATGGGTCCCCGGGCCTGTCTGCTTTCCAGCTACTTTAAGGGGATGGCAGCCTCTGGCTCAGAGAGTCCAATGAAAACCATGGCCTTGTCTTTGAAGGAATATGAACTTGAGGCCGAAAGTCTGGCAAAACCACTCAAACCTTTGGCGATCCAGTTCCCAGTCACAAATAAGTTTAGGCAGCAATTCTGCTTGAACTGTGGAAATCCTCAGTCGTCACCTGAGAGGCACTACCAAAATCCACAACCCTGAACTGCTTCCCCTTGATGATAAGCCTCAATTTCTACCATTTTTGCATAATTTTTTCAAGCTTATTGGGAGAGAAAAAACCTCCTCATTGGAAATAAACACAGCTTAGAGATTTTTCTTTGTAGACAATCTCTTGAATACACACACACATTATCTCCCTGAGAGGCAATAATGGTGCTGTCATGATCAATCGTAAAAATACATATTTAGAACACGTTAAAATGTGTGTATTATAAAAATGTTTTTAAATGAAAACTATTTACCCAAAAGACTATAATGGTTTTGAAGAGTATTTTGTAAATCCTTATTTGAGACTTTAAAGGAAAAAAATAAAAGATTTCTGACCTGGGAGATCGTAAAGACTTTACTGATACCATTAATGTTTATCGTTGTTCAAAAGCTAAAACTGTTTCGGGGAACATGTATACAGCCCAGAGGAAACAAACACAAGCCTATCTTCTTAAAAAAAAAAAGGGTCTTCCATGTGCCATTCTGTCCTGTCCCAAAGGCTGACAGACATCAGTCCATTATACTAACTAATGGCACACTTAGAAAAAAACACCATCCAAAGACGGTAGCCTTGGGACTTTGACTAATGGGTACTGTCTAATGGTCAAAGACCCCATCAGCTCTGGTCACCAACAAGACTTCCTAAGAGTAGTGCATTAAGGCCTTGGTCACTGGGGGAAATCTGATAGAATGAACTGGAACTTTACCCCCTTTGATCCCAAGCCTGGTTCTGGGAGAAAACAAAAGATTAATGACATCATTGAAAACCTAGTCTCCTAAATCACCCATTTCTCCCACTGCAGCCCAGATTCAAGTAAACAAACAAACAAACCAGCCAACAATATGACAACTTATCTGAATAACAGACGCAAGTCTCACACTGGGTGCTAACTGCAGTCGGCTATGCTTCCCCATGTAAGAAGATGGGATTTGTTTTTAATATGAAACAAATCCTAGGTCTGGTGAATAGTAGGAAGAAAAATGGATCACTCCTACTGTTTTAAACTCTGTTTAGTAATGTCATATTTTGCCCAACTCTTTAAACAAAAGATGTTTGGCTTTTGGAAGAAAAACAAAATGGAGTTGGGGGTAGAATAAAATCAAGGGGGGAGTTGAGAACAAAGGAACACCAAGAGAGGAGGATGAAAGGTAAGGGGAGGACTCTATGATTTCCAGGCACCCCTAACACTACGTGCCAAGCACCAGCCTGCAGAAAAATGTCACAGGCAACTTACAAACCACAGTCACATGAGAAGCACGGTTGGGCACAAACATGCGGGGCGGGAATGAAAGGGGGCTGGCATGCACACACTTTTCATAGTCTTTCTCCTTTCCAATTCACAAATCTCTACTGGGTTTTCCTCAAAATCTTTACCTGTCGGGACCCAGTGGCCAGCTGGGCTTGATTAGGGCAGCCATGCATCCCTGTAACGGGTGAAAGGGAGCCTGAGAAGATAGGACTGGGCTTTAGAGCAAAGGAAGTCCCCAATAGTTAACGAAGACAGGGGATTTTTCTTTCTCACACCTCAAACGACCTGCCTCCCTCACAGAGCCTGTCCAATAGACTGTCTCAGGAAGCAAATAGACCCAGCTAAGAGTCCCTTCAAAGCTAGGCTTTCATTTATTGTCAAGAACAAATCAAATGGGTCCTTTTTGTGTAACACATGAGTTAGGCTGACCCAGAGACTCATACATAGCCAAGTAGTGGTTCATTGTATTGGCTTTTCTCCCTTCCCTGTAATGTTACAGAAAAGAATCTAAATACCGGAGGGCTCCTAAGCCCCTTGATGAAGGTACTTAGTTCATATCAATGGCAATGGACTCAAACCTAGGCATTCTAGGCAGAATGGATTTCTTTGTTGGGTACTTTTCTCTCCTTCCCCCTACTTGATTTCACACTAGCTGTATGTGCATACCCATAATAAATCACGGGGAATATAAAACACACTACACTCCCTCCCCAAGTTGGCCCAGGTCATTTATCATTCTGTGGATTTCAAAAGGATGGTAGTGTTTTTATTGCAGAGGCCTTGTCATTACAGAAAAGAGAAAAGAAATTATTGATCACAATTAGATAGTATATTAGCAAGCCCTGATGCCTGTGTTGCTGAGGGTTTCAATCTACATCATTCTCCCCTCTGTTAAAATTCTGGATGGCAATTTCTGTTATGTTAGAATAACTGGTATAAGTCCATAAAATATAACCTAAAGTGTAATTATATAATTTGCCATGCCAAAAGCAATCCGGTCAATATCTCTGAGACTCTAATATTTTCAGGTACTATTAATGGTCTCCTATCATGGTACTGATTAAAGAAACATTTTGTCTTTTCATCTGGATGGAATGGCTAGTGTAATCACTGAGGCATAGACAGCTAAAATATTTATTAGTGAGCATACCTTGGTTCAGGCAGTGAATGTAAATTTAGGTGTGGAAAGTTATAACGAAGAAACGCTCAGCTCAGTCCAGTTTTAGGTTCCTCCAGTGCTACTAAGGTGGTCATCCCCAGCCAAGAAGGAGATATTAAAATCTGTTCCTTCCCATACCCAGACACCACACACACACACACACACACACACACACACACACACACACACACACACGGATGTATAAGCACTCAGTCCTCTGTAGAGCAGGCCTTTTCAGGTTTCAAACCAGTTTTAAAATGACAATAATCATCATAGAACTAGGGTCAACCAATCGAGACAGGCTTAGAAACAAGAGGCACTAAATGGATTTAAACCATCCGTCAGTGGAGCCCACCCAATAGCCGGGCTTCCAACCTACTGTTCCTGCTCAGTGAAGCAATATATAAACCAAATCTCTCCTTTCCCCCACAGAACACACACCTCTGCTTTATAACTCATAAGAGACCTAGCATCCCGTTCTATTTAAGTAAGCAAACTCAGAACTGGAAGGGTTTCTTCAAGTCAGCCCCTGGATATTATTTCTTTCATCAAACTACAGTCTCATTTTTTTTACCTTTGAAGCCTAAAGACTATCAGAAATGAATAGCACATTTCTTTTTTTCTTTCTTTTCTCCGGAGAATGGAAAAGATATGTTCCCTCAATGGCTTCTACAGGAAGGAAATGTAGAGACCTATCAGTTCAAATCTGCCAGCACAGTAGCTGTCAAGAGTTCCACTATAAAACATACCATTTATTTCAGATAAACGTTATCTATGTCATGTGTATTCCAAAACAAGATATGAAAAGAGTAGTAAGGAGTTAGCTTGGTTTAGGGGAATACACTCTGTGACTTTGGAGTGGTTGCCAAAAGGAGCTCTTCCTTTATAGAGGCCTCAGATAGACCTCTTTCCTCATAATGAGCATGAACATAAATTCCACCTAGCACAGGGGAATATGTGTTTACGGAACACATAGTATAGAGGCTATGTGGCAGATCTGCCGAAAACCAAGCTCTCTCAATGAATACATGCATATTCTCCATCCATAACATTCTGAATTGCATATAGGAACATATATACATATATATATATATATTTCTTCAAACATTGCATGTATGTAAATAATTTAAATTTATCTTATTACCACCTATTCCCCTTAACACTCCCCATCATTTATTTGCGTATTTATCATACTCTCAACTCTTTATTGACTTACTTATACTGAGCTCAATTAGTCCTGCCCGTCTGAGTCTCCACTGGTTCATACACTGGGGCACAGGGAACCATCTAATAGCCAAAGTCCCAAAGGAAAGTGACTCTCCTTTAATTTCTTCTCCCATAGCTTTATCATTCTTCTTTTCTTATGAACAATACAATGTTTATAAGCACTAGAGAATGTGTGCTTGGAAGCCAAAAGAATTAAGCTAGAAGTGGGTTTTGCCACACACAAGTTCTGTCACTGAGATGAAGAGGTAATCAGTCTTGTGCTTCTGCACAAATCCTGATACAAGGCCTCTTTTCCCATAGCGAACACCGCTAGAAGCACTAAAGAATGCAGGCTTATAAAACACCTAGTAGGGCCAGAGATGCTTAGCTTAGAAGCACTTTGTCACCAAGCCAGAGGACCGGAGTTTGATCCCTGAAAGCCACGTGGTAGAAGAAAAGAACTGACTCCTGAAATTTGACTTCTGACTTCAACACACGTCGTGGCACACACGCATGTACACACGCACACGTGAACACGAAGATAAACAAATGGAATCAAAACACGGTTTTACATTAGGAGAACCTGAAACTCCCAGTGTAGAGGCCAGAGGGAAGACAGCTACGCTAAGTCTGCACTTACAGTTACAAACCAACAGTGTCTGGGGCCCCGGGCCTTTCTGCCTTGGGGAGGAGGGCAAAGTGTAGGCAGATGCTACGGGGAGGGGAAATGGGTGATTCCAGCTCCAAAATCAAGTGAAACCTCCAACCTTGTCAATCCAGATGGTCAGACAAAGGGAAGAGAGCAGCCTCACACCCCACCACAGTCCCGCCATGGGTTAACTGGCATCTCTAATACTTTTCACCTACTCTGACTTGACAGATGCCTAACCTTAGCTACTGAGCGAAGACAGGCTGATGGGCCTTGGCCGTAGAGAGAGAAAATTTTTGATGCTTCTCACTTATGACATGATTGATTTTCTTTCAGCAGCCCTTCACTTTGGGAAGTGGCGAGGGCTGGCTCACTGCGCCCCGGTGCGCCCTGACCCCCGACATGCGGCTGCTGTGAGGCTGGAAACCGATGACGGCAGAAACCTAAAAAATCAATAGGCCCTGTCAGTCAGGGGCGAGTCGGACGTCTTTTAAAAACCCAATCACGACATGCATTCGCCGCGTGGTGTGGATCCACTGCACACTTGAGAACACAATGAATTTCCCCCTTCCTTGACTTTTTTATTTATTTGGCGCTGCTTTGTACTCCCCTCTCCGAGACAAGAAACCCTTCACCTTTAAGTCAGCCAGGGAAAGGGGCAAGTAAGTCGTAAGGTTGGATTTTTGTGATTTAAAAAAAAAAAAAACCGGAAAAATTCCCTGGAAACTATTTGAATAGCTTGGAATAAATAGAGCTCGTCACCACTGCCAACATAAACAATGACATCATTTTTTTCTTTTTTTACATTATCTGGAAAGAATTTGGATAGGACTTTTTAAGTCTAAAAAACCCATGAGGTCAAAACTGCTTAATAGCTTAATAAAGTTGATTAAGGAAGGACTATTGTTTCATTTTTCTTTCGGGATTTCTTTAAGGTGAAAGAATTAAAGAGAGGCAATGCGCGCACACACACACACACACACACACACACACACACACACACGTTCTCAACCCACAGAGTCTGGTTCTCTGCTGGGGAACAGCAGGGACTAGAAATGGCTCAGTGACCAAGCCAGGCCAGAGGAGTCCTCTCTGGTCAGTGTGGAAGGAAAATCAAATCTGCATCCTTTCTCTGAGAGCCAGCCAATGCAAAGGATGGCATTTAGGTCCTGCGTGATCTGAGCCAGGATCACTGTAAATACCAACCGTGACAACCACAAAGATAAGAAAAGACCAGCGTGGCTAGAAGGTTGCTGTGTAGAAAAGGAAGCTGGTTCCATGCTGGCACATAGGGGAGAAAAGGGAAGAACCTGGAGGCTACAAAGAACGATATAAGGACCGGTTATTACCGTAAGAACTATAGGAAAGCATGTTTCAGAATGTCTGATATGCTCTTCTGAGCCACATACAGGTATGTGTGCCTCTTTAAATCCACGCCGGGAAACATCCCTACATTAAAAGTAAAACAAATATAGAGAAAAAAATCTGTGTCTGAATTCCCAAACTAAGCCCAATTAAAGGCTTTTTTTTTCTTCTTTTTTTTTTTTTTTATGGCTGGAAACCTGACAAGCTACAGCTTCTCCCTGTTTCAGTGGGTGTGTGTGTTTTAATGTAATATTAATGAGCCAGGATGGAGGGTCATAAAAAGTGATAGGTTTTTGCGATGGTAAATTATAAATCGGTATTGATTTTTCCCGGCACTAATGCAGCCGGCTTATTGTAAGACACCACAGGCAAAGTGCACTTTATCAGATTAGACTGGGGCCAGTATCAAATATACATGAGAATAAGGATGCATTTGTGAGTTAGACTAGACTTTTCTTCCCTAACAATGCATAAAATTTTTAAGGAAAAAAAAATTGACCAAGGATCCCAGGAAGTTCACCATTATTTTTGTTTTGTTTTGTTTTTTGTTTTTTTTTCCCCAAAGCAAAAACTTCCAGAATTATTGCTCTTGGGACAATTTGTTCCAAAATGAATAGATGGTGGTAATAACACCAATTTAATTATAAATGGTTTTGGTTAAAGGCGGGTCTTAGTTTCTTGCGTTGTTTTGTAGCTCAGGTAAGTCCCCACAAGGAAGGTGCCCGAATGCTTTGGGCTCACAGACCCCACTCTTCAGATGGCACTGATCTCCCAATGCCCGCATTGGGGCGGGGGGGGGTGGAGAAAGTGAGGTGTTTCTGAATGCCTAGAGATCCACCCCCCCCCCGTGCCTAACCCCCCACTTCCTCCCTACACACACACACACACACACACACACACACACAGGTATCAGAGTCTTGGGAGCCTCTTCGGTGGAGATGTTTTAGAGTAAGGAGGCCAAGTCAGAGAGAGAGAGAGAGAGAGAGAGAGAGAGAGAGGAAGGAAGGAAGAAGGAAGGAAGGAAGGAAGGAAGGAAGGAAGGAAGGAAGGAAAGGAAGGAAGGAAGGAAGAAAGAAAGAAAGAAAGAAAGAAAGAAAGAAAGAAAGAAAGAAAGAAAGAAAGAAAGAAAGAAAGAAAGAAAGAAAGGAAGGAAGGAAGAAAGAAAACAGAGATGTTAGTCTGTCTCCTCTCAAACCTGGGTGGGTCAGCTTCTATGTCAAAGTCCTCTTCGGTTTTGCCTTTTGTTCTTTGGAGCGCCCTCTCCTTCAGCTTTGGGGCGTGGAGGGGTGCATACTAGCAGAGCTGTTTCCAAACACTTTCCGACTTCCTCCTACAAGCTGCTGGCGCGCTCTCTATCAAAATCTGCCACTTTCCTTCAGGCCTGTGCAGCGACTGTGCCTCCACACGTGACAGACAGCCATGCCCGGCTCCGAGGCCCTGCACTGGGCCAAGACTCCTCTCTGTCTCCAGAGCGAGGACAGGAATTGGAAACCAGCACATTCGCCCCTATCACACCACCCCCCAAATAGTGTTTTTTTAAGAAGTTGGGAAGAACATGTGTTTATTGACAGTTCATTAACAAACACCAAGCCCCCTGCAAGCTGTTTACCAAGGGATGTGGTGAAGTGAAGAAGTGTGAATATAAATAACTAACAAAGGGAGAATGGGAAAACATCACAGGCCAGTTCCACCTCTAATACATTCTGAGCCTGCTTTCCTGATAGATTTCTTTTTTAAAGGGGAAATACAGTATTTCTAAAGGTCTATCCGTGGCATATGAGACAGTTCGAACTAAAGGTGTTGGTGTGCCAGAATATTTTCACCTAGAATATTGAAATAAAACACTACAAAAATTAGGGGTGCTGTTGTGTCTTGTTTTTCTTCTCCATGCCTATATCCATAGACTTAAAATTTTGCATAAAAGGAAAAATATACCAGTGAGTCCCACCCTAATAAGGTGAAGGCTAGAACCTCATTGCTTATTCTCCAAGTATGAAGGGTGTTCAAAACCACAGCGAAAGTTCACAAAAGCCAGGCCCCGGTTTCGAGAAGCATAAAATCTAAGTTAGGGGCAAAGAGAACCAGCAGAGAACATGTCAGACTCAGTAAGGTGTTTCTCATTTGTCATGTCAGTGCTCAGAGTGGGCCGTACGTACGGAATGAGGGGAGCTAACCGTTTCCAAATGTTGGGAACAAAATTTGCCCTAAAATATCCTTGCAAACAAAATGACTCCAGGAATTACAGAGATGAGGGAAAACGTTTTCAGACAAGAACAAATCGGGTGAAAACCTAATGAAGCCAAAGGAAATTACAAAAATTAAAGATTGTTTCCCTGGGAGCTTAATCTTCTCACTGAGAAGCGATCTTTATTGTACGTCAAACCAATACTCTCCCCTCTTAGGTGAAGGAAAAGCATACATGTTTACCTATTCTCACTCACATTTATTAGGGATGCCCTCATCCTCATCTGCATTTTTCATAAAATTGTGCAGCAGTGGTTCGTTCTGCTTTAGGGGTAAAGCTAATAAACAAACACATAAATTAATGTATTTTAATTAAATGCTATCCCATGAAGTAATATCGTACACCACAGCCTAAAACAAGAGCAACTTTCTTACTTAAGATCAAATACAATATTAAAATATTAAAACTCATTAAAAATTAATTTAAAATACTTTACAAGTGTTCGAGTACTCTGAGTTCTGGGCTTTTCAGAGGACTTTATATGGGTGTTATCTACCTGATGCAAAACACTGGCTCTGAGCTGTCCAGGAAGGGAGTTCATGGAACTATGGTCAAAGAACTGGGCCATTTGCTAGTTTTGTCTGTACCAGTTCATCGAAATACCACTGCCAGAATTTCACTTGTTCAAGGAAAAGAATCTAGAGGTGTAAGAGGTACACACAGCCAATCGGGACCGAGTGATGACTTCAAGTCATTGCTATAAAAAACTGAGATGCTTGACTCACGATCTAGCTGAGTATGGCACTTGACCGCGTAGTTCCTACGTCCCATCCGTGTTCACTCAGACAGAACTTATTTAAGTGCCTACTATGTGCCTGAGATGTACTATAGGTGTGGGGTTTGGTGGTCCATCTATAGCATAAGGGGAAAGATTCAAAATAAATCCCAACATCCAGAACTAAACCACAAACTTAGACCTCAGAGCTAAGGTGGGCAGGTTTACCATGACTAGAAATCGTTCTGGAATTCTTGGATCAAACGTAGAAGCACAGGGAGACAATCAGCTAGTGAATGTAAATGGGTTGACACAAAATTATTAGCTGCTACAGTTGTTTTTGATAGCATTGTTTACACATGCACAGGTTGACCAAAGCTTCGAATCAGAGGAGAGGCTACCCTTTATCAAATTTTGTATTAGAATCTGCAGTGCTTTATTGGGAAACCACTAGAAGTCTCAATACCAGGAGGGGTATTGAGATCAACAAGGTTAGGCTGAACTATTGGAGGGTCAGAATGTTGCCTGCCTTATTCCTTAGCCCACTGATACCTGGTAAATATTTATCAAATAAAATGATAACAAAGCAAACATTCTTATTAACAAGGAATCTAATTTAGCTATCCTTGGCATTTTCTATCACAATTACAGCTCGCTTTTATTTTTTTTATTTATTTATTTATTTATTTATTTATTTATTTATTTATTTATTTATTTTTGGAACGCCCTTCCCCAGCAAAAAGTAACTTAAAATACCCACAATTGATTGATGTAGAGAACATAATCCCATCGGCATTTAAGGAAAAAGACACACACCGTGGCCTCATGAGGAGCAAACTTCCATCTAGCATATTGTGTGTTAATAAGAATAATCCTAGAGGTAAATCCCATCTCATACACGGGCAGCAACTATGATGTCCTTCCGGTCAGGTCTCCTACAAGACCCTGCTCTATCACCTTGTGGGACAAAGACAAAGCAGGATCTGCTGTTGCCAGCACCAAGCCCCACGCCTGACCTCACCGTTGCCTTCCTCTAAGCAGCCCTGGGTATCTAGTTCTGTAACTTCCCACTCAACCTGTTTGCTCTCAGCTTCATGGGGTAGTACCGGTCAGAAAAATGTCAATGAAACTTCTCATTTCTACCAAATTACTGTGGTAAAATAGTATGGGGAACCCTGTGGTGGCTGGGTTATCTTTCACTGGGTTGAAAGCCTTAGTTACCTAAAGACATAAAAGAAGACAGGAACAGCGGACCTCCGGGATGCCTGGAGGGGTTGGTATATGCATGTGCATTTTGAAAAGATAGATCCCATTCTCGAGCTCTCGGAAAGTGTGGCTGGCTTGAAATTTCCAGGCCAACTGCTTCCCCACACATTGTAAACCCATGGCATCCAGGCACAGAGGCAAGGAGCATCTGTTTCCTTATATTGGTAGGATGCTCTCTAGAGGTCTATCGATCCCATGGTGATGAGAACTATTGGCCAAACTGAACTAATCAAACAATAAGCTCAAAGGCTGTCTACCATCAATACTGCTTGAAGGTGCATTTAATTATTGTGCGGCTGCAATGACGTGAGAAAGGAGACACCATTTACGGAAATGTATACAAGGGTTTTGACTGGAAGAAGGAGACTCCCATAGCCTCTCAGGTCTTGAGAAATCAAAGGGAATGAGATATTTCAATTTGGAGAGAGAAGGTCCCATCATGGGGTGAGTGGGGAGCGAGGCAGGAAGGCAGACGCAATGAACAAGCCTGAGAGAGTACGCTGCACCAAAGCCTACGGTAAATAGGCTCCAGGCCTGGGGTAGTCTCAAAAACAAAAATAACTCTGGAGAATATTTTAGTACGCCATCTGAGGGAATCTATTTCTACAGAGAGAGAGAGGGAGAGAGAGAGAGAGAGAGAGAGAGAGAGAGAGAGAGAGAGAGAGAGAGAGAGGAGAGTGTGTAAAGAGAGAATAGAACTTTGTCTCTTTCAACCAAAATCGAAAAAGCATCTCTCCGTTCATCTGTCTAGTTTAGTCGAGTCCACTGCCTGCAAAGACTTTATCCAATATACTAGTAGTAACCCCAACTGTTAATGGCAACTTTTCCACCTGAGCTTGAACCTGATTTCTGTGGTTCTGTTCTTGACGAGTGGGGTTTTTGTTAACCTATATCTCGCAAGTCTCCTGTAAGGCGCCTGACTTTAAACTCCGCTTCTCATTTTGTTTTCTTGCCTTCTTTTTAAATTTTTTATGCTGGACTCTATTTATAGAGTGCTTTCTTCATTATATAACTGCTGCCATCATTGTTTAAGGGCAAACAAGGTAATCCCAGTGAAGTATTCAGAACATTTCAATGGTCCAAACATCTGAGTTTTAAGTGACATCACAGCAGAGTAAGAACATCATCGTTAGGGGGGTTTTAATGGTTGCTTTTCAATTTTTTTTCTCTTTCAGGAACATTTTAACATTTTAAAATTATTTGGATGTATGTGTCTATGTGTAAGTGTGTGCAATGAGTGCAGGTGCACATGAGGGCCAGAAGAGGGCGTCAGAACTCCTGGACCTGGAATAGCGAGTAGTGGGAACTGAATTCTGGTCCTTTGGGAGAGCAGCATGTGCTCTTAAGCACTGAGCCATGTCTCCAGTCTTTTAATTTTTTTCTTCATTATTCTGATTAAGTCAACACAGAAGCAGAGGACTTTTATCTGGTGTTAGAACTTTTTGTACACGTCCCTCTTGCCAATCTCAGAACACAACACAAGCAGGTTGCCCACCCAGAGACAGTGTTGCAATGTTGCATGCAGTCATAGGTGCCCTCCATTTGCCTGACCCACCACGTCCTGTAGCACTGTGGAGTTTCATCAACTCAGTGTAAAGACTGAGTTAATATACTTGTTTTTGAAAACAGTAGGGATGCAAGGTTATATCTAAAACCTCAAAAACTGTGTGCGAATTGTGCTGCACACAGAGCCTGCACTAGACAAAGGACCCAGGCTGGGAAACAGGCAGCCAATTATTTGGTGGCAGTTTACTGATATCCAGCACTGTGATTGTATGAACATCATTAGATATCATTTGATGACCATAAGGTGACAACATTATCTCATTGTTCTCAACCTTGTTACACCATGGTCACCTCACGATATATATATACACATATATACATATACATATACATATACATATACATATACATATACATATACATATACATATACATATACACATACACATACACATACACATACACATACACATACACATACACATACACATACACATACACATACACATACACATACATATACATATACATATACATATACATATACATATACGTATATATATATTTGGGGATATACATATATATCCCCAAATCTTCCACTGAAAAATAAATTTAAATGCTAGACTTTGCTCACTTCTTAATCTTGCTTTTAATTTTTATTTCACATGTAAAAATATTTTGTTTGCATATATGACTGCACCAGATGTCGACAGAGTGCAGAACAGGGCATAGACTGGAGTCACAGATGGTTGTGAGCCCTCATGTGTGCTAGGAATTGAACCCAGGTCCCCTAGAAGAGCAACTAGCATTCTTAGCTATCCAGCCAAATCTCCAGTCCCTATTTTTTAATTTTAAGTTCTCTCCTTTTCTTTCAAACTTCTGAAACCGCTTATTCTTTCTGAATTTTGCTGATATAAGAGCTCTCAAGTCACCATTATCTACAAAAGCCATTAATGGACTGTTTTCCTATCCCTCAGATCAGTAATAAAGCCACTAAAACAGAGGCATCGGGAGGCCTGAAGAGACAGACCGGCCTGCTAACTCCTAGCTCAGTGTCTGGAGAGCGGAGGATGGGGAACAGTTCCTTGATCTGGCTGGTCCGATGTTCAGCCCCTGAATCCAAGAGTGAGCAGTACCGTCTCAAACATTCCCAAAGATGAGGATCCAGCAGAGGCCGGGAACATTAACTTCAGGGCTGGTGTTCACTTACCACTTAAGCCCCTTCATCAATAACTACTCACCCCAGGAATGGCCCATCAGCAAAGCCATTCCCAGCAGTCTGGCTTTCCATCCAGCAGGAGAACTTAGGTCAAGGGGCAAAAGCCTGATAAATGCCAAGTGGCAAGCTGGCCTATCTCCTCTAGCCTCTGTCTCCTTCTCCAGATTAATTAAGATATAACACATTTCCCATTCACTTCTTCCTAGCTTCTCTTTATAGCTCCTCCCTCCCAGGGCAGTGGTAGGGGTGGAAGGGAAGGGGTGGGGCATAGTGAGTGACTGCTAGCAACAGACCTGAACAAAAACAAAGTTAAGTAAAAGGAGTAACTTCTGTCCCCTCCTCTTGCTCTCTAGATGGCTGTGCTGGCTCTCTGGCAAATGCCTCAAGCTCGAAGCCCCACAGAAATCCTTAGAAACATTGCCTCTCCGTGTAGCTACAGCCAGCTGGTAGAGGCTGGTTGGGAGAATTATCTCAGGATTTACATTTTTCAATTATGTAAGAAAAGTTTGATCTGTAACCCTGAGTGTGATGTCTGATTTTTGTGTCGTTGGCATTGAACTCACAGGTTTTGGTTGGTTAGGTGGTTAGTTGGTTGGTTGGTGTATGGGTTGGTTGGTTAATAGGTTTGGGAACATGTCTTTCTCCATGGCCTAGGCTAACCTGGGATGCACCATGTAGCCCAGGCTGACCTCAAACGCCTGATCTTTCTGTTCTACTCTCTGAGTGGTGCAATTATAATTTTGTACTTCATTCTCAGTTCAATTTTAAGAGAATATACAGCAGACCAATCCAAGCACGACAAACTAAGACAGATAACTGTCTGGAGCCTTAGCTAAGTTGAAAGTTTGAACGAAACGGGAATGGGAATTTGCGAGATTGAGACTTGAGTTTAACAATTCAATTACCAATCGTGCAACTAACGACTCTTGTTGCTGCTTCTACAGCATTTCACACGTTCCTCCACTAAACAACCCTGAGCTCATGGTGCTATAAATTCCCCTGAGCAGATTTCTCCATCTTTCTTGCGTTCGTTCTGCTCTTTCCTGTTCAAAAGCAGATGGCATTGCTATCTCCTGCAACCCTTGGAGTGGGTGAGAACCACGAAGGGGCAGCGTAGAAGGAACCTTGAGTAAAACACACACTAAGTTGGCCTCTTAGGGTTGTTTAGTTATCCTTACGGTCTGTTGTCTCTCCTCCCGTTCAGCCCTAGGCCCTTTAACCATAGAATCCTAATACTCCCTTGGGCTTTAAAATCATCTTTAAGTTTGCAGAGCCTCCTAGCATCTTTTATTCATTTTACCTTCTCAATGTTATGTGGGGGTAGGCAGGGCAGGGAGATTTCACTTTGCAATGAAAAGTCCAAATAGGCTTGGAAGGCGGTCCAGTCACCCAGGTAGGCACGGGCACTGTAGCTTTTCTTTCTTCCTCTTCTTACAAGACCTAGGGAGGAGGCTATGAATAGGAAAACCACTGAATGAAGAAACATTCCACATGTCCGGTGGGGCGTGAAAACTTAGCAGGGGTCATAGCACAACTAACTGCCCAGGAAAAAGATGTACGAACAGTTCTGAAGGAGTGTAAACGGACTGGAATTAACACGCCGCTCATTCCGTGGGTAAATACTTGCGGATGAAAATTATTTTTAAAGAAAAAACCAATTATTAGCATAACTGTAGACTAAGCTAGTGAAATAGAAACTTTCTTGTGGAAAGCAACCAAGAGCCCCTACCATGTGCATCCCAGGCTTGGCTAGGGCTAGAAGGAGCATCCCATAGGCTCGTTGGAGCAGCCCAGTCATGACATCTGCTCTAGCTCCCCCGTCTCTGGAGCATATATTATAACATACGCAGCTGAATTGTCAAACATTGTACTTCAAGCACCTATCACATCATCAGCCTTATTGCAGGGGAATGGGTGGACGGACAGATGGACGGTTGGCTATCTATGCTCACGAAGACAGAAGGAGTTGTGAGGTTGTCTAGAGTGCGAGCAGCCCATTCTAGAGAAGTGTTCAGTGGCTAGGTACCAACTAAAGCACTAGGAGAGGCTTTAAATAGAGCCCATTGTTCTTTTGAGCCAGCCTCTTGGAGCATATCAATAATAATATAAATATAGCAGAAGGTGATGGCTGTGCAGTCTGTCCCTTTCTGAGTCGTGTGAGAGACACTCACTTTAAACGCTTCTCTCCTTCTGATGCTCAGGCTTAGGCAAAAATATAATAAACAGAATTACTACCAAAGGAAAGAAAAAAATTTTTTTTTGAATCTTCAAAGGGACAGTCTCGTTTTGTGGCATTGGAGCCTCATCTCCTGCATCGTCTCCCACAAAAATTCTTGCTTTCTGGGTTTCTCCTGGCAGCCAGTGGTCCTTCCTGTCATAGCCTCAGGCCAGGTTCTTTTTTGTTTTGGTTTGGTTTGTTTTTTTTTTTTTTTTTTTTGCCCTAGAGCATTGATGCTCAACCTGTGGGTCGAGACCCCCTTGAGTATTGAATGATCCTTTCCCAGGGGTCACGTAAGACCATCAAAAAGCACAGATATTTACATTATCACTCCTAACAGTAGCAGATTACAGCTAGGAAGTAGCAACAAAATAATTTTATGGTTAGGGATCACCGCACCATGAGAAACTGTATTAAAGGGTCACAGCATTAAGAAAGTTGAGAACCACTGCCCTAGAGGCACATGGATCAAATGTCTAGGAAACTACACAGCCTCAAGCACACCTCAGAATATGTGTGGACTCCTGGCTGTGCAGTTCCCAGAGAATCTTTTCATGTTCCTCCAACACTATACTGAGCCACAAACATCAACGTCACCACACCCAGAAAGCTGCTGCCTGCACTGCTCTTGTCCCAGGAAGAAACCGCAAGGGCCAATGAAGAGAAGAAAGGCTTTCTACAAGGCTCCTTCTCCATCTCCATGTCAGAGCTTGGCCTCTCGGTTCTTAACGAGATGTGTAACGAAGCTGAGTGGGGAGTGCTGGAGACAATTGCTCCTGCTTCTAGGTTGGGCGGTTTCTTGTCAGACCAGAAAGCAGACACAACCCTCTCCATGTCAGATGGTGAGTACAAGTGGCCAGCCACAAGGACCTTGGAAAACCTCAGACAAGTGCTTAGTCACGGTGATCACTGTAATCTTCCACTGATTAAAATCAAGTGCAGGCGTCCCCGTGATGGAAGCAGACAAAAACCTGGACAGTGGTGCTGTGGCCTTTCTCATTAAAGTCTTTCTTCCTTGGTGTGTGAGGTTTCTAATGCAACTCATGGTCGTGAGAAGAGAGGGGCTGTGAGCACAGAGAAGAGAAGGCCATTGCCTCCATCCTTCCGACCTCTTCCCTACTCCAGATGACGGAAGAGTCAGTCAGAGGTCAAGTGCCAATCACAGACACTCATTCATGTGTCCAGTCATCCAAGGCAAAGTGATTTATTGTACCCACACCCAAGGCTTGCCGTAACTCACTCCTTCCTTCATTCCAGACACATCTGACTTTGCCTGCTGGATATTATGGGACGCAACACTTCCACACCAAGTTCTAGACTGCGCAGCTCTTTCAGAGCTTACGGTCTTAGCAGGAGGAATTCGAGGTGCAAATACTTCTGGAAGAGCAAGGAAATGAAGGACCGCCTGAGAGAGCCAACAAGAGAACAACAGAACTTCAAAAGGGCCATCAGAAAGGGCAAAAAAGAAATTGAAACCTCCAGGATTAATGAAGAATAGGTAACAAAGAAGCATGAACCACCAGACACAGGGTACTGTCCGAGTGCAGCTAGGATGATGCCCAACACAAACTTGGCGAAAACATTGATATAACACCAGGAAGAAGCAGGCTATGGGATATCTCAGGTACCCAGACCATACCAAGAGGCTTTGAAGGCAATAACCTTGACAGGCTAAAGTTCCTTGGTTAATGCGAGGCATAGCAGAAGAAACACTTGAAAGAAGTCTTCCCTGGCTGCGGAGTGAGGAGGAAGCTGTTTTACGCAGAGCACCAAGTTAGAGGGAAACTGATAGACCTGCACTGTGGGTGTAGCAGGCACAGACAAAAATGCGGAGAACGGCCTTCTTTGTTGCAACATTGCCAGCGTGGTCCTGAAAATGCACACACTGGGCTCTGAGATACAATCGGGTTCCTTATAGAGCTGGGCTTCAACTCTACAAGTCTTGTTTGTAGCTCAAGCAAGACCATAACCTTCCTGAATCTCGTCCTCCTCATTGACTACTGCCCACAGTGACTGGGAAAGTGACTGCACACGGCCAAGGGCACAGAGAGGAAGGTGTTCTTGTGTTTAAAAGAACTCCAATAGTTACAGGCTAATAGTCACACTGTTTCTGCAAGGTGGTGTGTCAAATCTCTTCACTGGTGTTTATGCCTGAGATAACTTAACTCATAGGCTAATCTTTCTCTCTCTCTCTCTCTCTCTCTCTCTCTCTCTCTCTCTCTCTCTCTCTCACACACACACACACACACACACACACACACACACACACACACACACACACTTCAGAAGTTAATCTTAACCTCCTAGAGCCTGCTGCTAGTGCAGTAACATTTGTAGGAACAATAACATATCACAGGGAGGGGAGAAGGTTGTGAACCTTGGTTCTGCTATTTACAGTCTGTGTGATGCTGGGCAATTCACTATCAAATCTCCATTTCTCTACCTATAAAATAGCATTAATAATCCCAACTTCACAGCATGAATAGAATATTAAAGAAACATACTCCACAGAGCACGGTACCTGGTACATAGTAAATACTTGGTAAATCATGGCCACAATTGACTGTTACTGTTATTATTGACAGCACCATAGGCCATTGTTTCATTAATTTCAGGCTAGAATATTGTGAATATACATACATCTGTGGCATACCAGATGGCTGCTTTAAAAAAAAATATATGAATCACTTACAGAAACAACTTTAGAAATTCCACTGAAAAAAAGCAATGTTGCTGGTTTCTTTTTAAAATTAAACAAACCTTACATTTTATGCAAGAAGTGTTTTTGTAGAAACAGTATTTAAAATTAAAAAAAAAACTATTACGCATTTTGCCATTACTTCTTGACAAAATGTTTTCCAATAAAAGAAAACACACACTCACACACTCACACACTCACTCACACACACACACACACACACACAAACTGTTCTAGTGTCAAGAAACAACATCAAGCCTGCAATGCTAACATTGCCAAACGATGACAGTATTTGGCAGACTTAAAAATGTTTGTCATCTTGAAAGTATTTAGGCAAAAGCAGGAAAAAAGAAAACCTATTCAATATTGTAGTTACTTTGGGTTATCAAGGCAAATCACTGGAAACCTGTTTGAAATACTCTTAGAGACCCGCCCTTCCCCATAGTAGCTTCTCTGTCCTTCTACACATCAAGCTCAAAGCTATTTGATAAGGTTATGTGTGTTCTAAGAGCTACAAGACCTCTCTCTCTTCAGCTGCCTAAGCTAACTTTCATTCAATGCTTTTGCGGCGTTGTAAAACTGAAAGCATTCGCTATTTGCAGGACTGTCGGCAATGCACCAACTTCCCAAAACTGTTTCCTTTTCTATTAAAAACATGAGGTTGGGTAGCATAGTGAGAATATTAGCCCAACCTGGTTCACCACAGTAGGGTACAAGAATGGATATGAAAAATCTTGTTAATGCAAGGCCATTTAAAGAGAAAAACAAGGCGGCAGTGGCGGGGGAGGGGGTGCGTTTGTGATATTTAAACTCATGAAGCCTCGGCTTCTTCTTCTAAGATTCCCTCAATATTTCCCTCCCAGAATTCTTAAATAAATTCTTGTTAGGTCAAGAAAGGTGCCCAGTTCCATAAATCGAAGACCTGTGCTGTGCTCATACAAAGATAGGAACCAAAGTGCTTAGAATCGCTTTCTCTAATAATTTTATTTTCAACAGGATATTTTTTTAATGCATGCCCTTTTGAAACTATTTATAAACGTGTATCTTGTGTAGTTACTTTTAGACCCATTCTTCTTCCCTTCCTGTAGAGACATGGATGTGTTTTTTCTGACATGCTTCATGAACTCGGTCAATCACAAGTCTTTCTTAATGGAAACCACATGTCTGCCCAGAACTATGTAATTATAATGCTAGGATTCTTGGCACTGCCAGAAAAAAGGGCATCGTCAAACCAATTAAAGTTTATTTACTTACATACCATTTCTGGATCCTAACATTCTTCCTTTTTTTATGTTGATGCTGAGAAAATATATATCTCGTCAAGTTGTAATTGTTTTTGGTTCGTTTTTGTTGTTGATGTTGGAGGGTTTTTTTTTAATAACAAATTTATATCTCTTGCCAATTAATTATGTTCCTGGTTTTCGGTTTCTTTGTATGTAGCTTAAAAGTTTCTTTCTAAAGACATCTGGGAACAGGCATCAAGAGATGTTCTGTAAATACGGTTTTGCACATTTCGCACCAAAATTATTCTGCCTGTCCACTTTGCTGCTGAGATGTAATTTCATAAGATTTACCTTCATTGGGGGTGTATTAAGAGCCCTGCTGTTTCCTTAGATTCATTAGGGGTGGAGTGTGACCTATAAGAAGGCTCTGCTTGGTATCCAGCACGGATACCAAATCGATGGATTACAGAGGGCATGGGGGGAGCCGTCTTTGAGTCTCTGTTTTCCAGTTGAAAATGAAGATAAAAATTCTACTCACAGCCATGGCAGTGATAAGGAGAGACGCTACGAAAACGGGGGGAAACAGAGGAGGACATGCTTGGAGGTAGACACCGAAGAACTCAATGACAAACCTCCAAACCAATCTTCATTCCATGTCTGGAAAATGGTCCCCATCGCATTGGTCCTAAGTGCTCTGGGGATGCTCTGGGTTTAAAATAAGGAGAAAGCACCTCACGGTGTATAATGTGGCCCACCATGGCCACTGTGTCTGACTCTAGCTGGTTTTGGAAGCCAAAGTTGAGAACCATGATCACAAAGAAACTAAAAGGGACGCCAACCAGAACCGTTGGCATATTACATCTGTCCAGCTGCCAAGATCTCAATAGGTAATCAGAGTAGGGAGAGAAAGACCACTGGGGTTCAGTTTCTAAGGAAACAAGCCGAAAAGAGAAATACAAATGCCTGACTTTCCATCACCATCAGCATCCACTTCTTAAAGTGGAAAGCAGGTGAGGTGAGCCATGGGTACCCACACTTTAGCCAAACATTCTGGCAGGCAGGAAGCAGGGAGAACTGACATCAGGAAGCCTCAGACCAAAGAGAACACTGACCTATCTTTATACTCTAGACCAAATTGACGAGCTCCTGACAGTTTTCCACTGAGGAAAGACAAGTGAAAAACTTGAACAATATGAACAGATTGTATGAGCTGATTTTCCTACAAGCTCAATAGGAATGCTTGCTCAAAGCGTTGGGTAGTATATTGAGTGGCTTTGCCCGACTTCATCAAGTAAGCCATCTTGAAAGTTTTAATGCACAAAGTTCAGTGTACACACACACACACACACACACACACACACACACACACTGAACATGCCTTGTGATTGACTGTATGAACACAGCCACAAAGGAGTGACTCAACCTGGGAGAAATCTCTTGACGTCTGTGTCTTCTCTGCTACTCTATTCCTATGCTCTCTTTTTGAGTCAAGTTCCTGGAACTCTGTGCCTACCGTTTCCTCTGACTTTAGCATCAGTGATCACGGGAGTTTGATGCCTCATAACAAGGAAGACTGATCTGCATCACTGTTTCACATCTTACCATTTGAAGTTACCTTCTGTAGACAGAACTTTCTACCTTAAAAGTCTCAAATACACCATTACGTTAAGAGAGCCAGTGAGGGGTTGCTCAAGTCACCCAGGTGAAAGATTCATGAGTGGCTTGTTTCCTTAAGTGAGAACTCTTCCCTCTTGTCGGTACTGAGTAATAAAATCTCCCTCAGATCATTCTGAAAATGCAAACTAATAATGCAGAAAACTCAAGGCTGCTTTTTCCCATCGTGGAAAATGTCACAACTAGAAAGCATGTTCCATGGCTTTTGTTCCAGATGAACAATCTGAGAGCAGATAGGTAGTTTGAAAGGCACACATCTGGCCCATAACAACACACATCCAGTGGGCTAACCTCTCCTCTGAGAGAGACCAGGACCCTCTCCTTAGGAACATTCTGCTTTGTCCATTACAGCATCCATTCAAATCTCGGCCAACTTCTAAGAACACCTCACCTTCTCTGTCAGAGTATCAGCCTCATAAATGGTGGGGTTCCGGCCACAGCAGTGTAGAACAGTGACTTCCCCAGATCTTCCTGTCTCCCACTTCTCAATATCCCCTTGCTCGTGAAGTCTTATGGTGCCACAAAAGGACTAGAACCTAAGTTTGAATGGCATCATTTTCCTGGCATGGTATTTTATTTAATAATAATCACATTGAAGGGAAAACTTTTGGACAAAGTAGCAGCAGCCCCACACCTGGAGGGTCCCCTGAGGCATCTGCTTCCAAGTTACACAGAGACACACATACCACAGGATCCTGTGACCATCCAACTTCCGAGTCCTGTCTGTAACCCCAAGACTAGGAAATTAAGCCATCTCCCATGCACAGAGCCTTTTGACATCCCACTGGGTATTGCTGAAGAAAAAGCCCAGAGCAGGACATTTCAGGGCTAGAATCTAACATGTTTGTTCTCCATGAGCTCCACTATACTCCTTAACTTTGCTGACTTTCTCACTGGGGACTTAAGACGACTCACTGGACAGTTAAAGAAAGAACCCAGCACCCTTCTTGGCACCAGCGAGCTGCACAGTAAAACCTTAGTCCCTGTCTGTTTCCTATCGCAATGTTCTGTACCACCCCACCTAGAGGTTAGGGCAGCCCCGATCCGAAACTATGAGCTAAGGATATGATCTCATTCTTCAGTCTGAAACATCAATGCAATTTTGTAGCATGATGCATGCAAGAGCACCCCCTAAATGTGTTAGTCAAACCTCCTGGATTCCAGTTGTGGGGTGATGGGGTCAAGTACTACAACAGCACCAAAGACATTTCAAGTCGGCCTCTCTAAGGATCTGCCCCGTTCCTGGCAGTCTGGCCTCCAGCCTCATAACAGATTCTGGGTCCCGATTCAAACTTTAATTTACTGGTGACCTCATGGCTTTCAGGAGTATTACAGAGGACTTATCTGGAATTCACTTTTTCCTACGCCCTTTCTTTTATTGGATAAATGTGATGATCACGCTGATTTCTTGGATCTTTTATCTAGAAAGGAATTTTTCTGGAAGTACTTAGTATTTGTTTTAATCAGATCAAGAACTATGTCCAAAGACTTTATAAATAACTTGTAAGCATATAATTTCTTAATACATTTCCTAGATAAATTGGTGATGGTCCTGCTCCAATTTTTCCTCATTTTTATGAAATATTTCAATTAATCACACTCTATAGGCTAGTCACACAGACTGCTATGTGATTGGAAAGTTGTGATGTCTCCCTTTAAGCACCCCCCCCCAAATGGGGAGAGAACGTACTCACTGTCTCCAAATCTTCCTTCTTAAAGTGCCTAAGTACAGGCTCACCATGGATTATGAAAGTTTGCTCTGTGTGTTTCTTTATGGGGCTCCAAGGATGCTAAACACATGGGATGTTGCTGGAATGTGAGGCAAATCTTAATGATGCCTTGAGAAAACATTGTGCTTAGTAATAACCCCCTTGCACAGCCTTGTGGGAACCGCACTTCTACGTACTGTATATGTAGCTGTGTTTCTAGTCTGTAGTCAAGAAATTCAAAGAACTGAAGCATTTTAGGTCTGGAACTGATAAAAAGAGACTGGTATATCATATATCTAAATATTTGGGAGCTGTAAAGCAAAGCAACACAGTTTAAATAAAGTTGATTTTATTGTTGTTTGTTTGTTTGTTTTCATTTTGTTTCTCTACACTGACAAATATCTCTTCTTCCTTCCCCTCCCTACAACTGAAAGGCCAAGTTTGAGATTTTTAACTCTTAGGCTCTTGCATCAAGTTCACTCAAGAACTTGATGGCATAGGAAGGTTAGCTCTCATTTTTTCCATTTCTAGATGAAATCTATGTATTTTTAAATGGCACTGAAGATCACATCTCTAAAGACTCAAGCATACTCAAGCCATCTGTTACTGAGCTGTATTTCCAATGCTTCCTATTCAAATTCAAAGGGGCGTCAGTAATCCATGCAAACACCTCTCTGCTCACATCCCAATGTCCCTCCTCATCCATCCTCCACAAAGAACACAAGGACTCTCTCACAACCTGAGCTGTGAACATTAAAACATTCCCCTATAGAAAGAAGAACGGGGAATTAAAAGTGGGCTCAAAGCCCTTAGGAAAGTGAATTTCTGGTCCCGATAGATGTCTGAGTGTAATCTCTCAGAATGATCAGACCTTAAGTGGTTCCATGGACCTCTTGTCCAAACCGAAGGGAGAGACACATCTGAGGGCCTGCTCAGGAGCCCAGTCTGGGCAGATGAACTGCTCAGCTGGATCCATGGACAGAACTACACAATCAGACCTGGTCTGAAAACACACCAACACTCCACATAGCAAATTTAGCGGGAGATGCTTCAGTGTCTCTGACTCTGTAAACAATTTCCCATCTCCACCCTCGGATCGGCTGGCCCCCACTTACTCCTCAGTGCCTTCAGGTACAGCTCCTGCCCTACATGGGCTAAGCTGCTGCTTAAATCCACCCAGAAAACCTTCACAATCGAGTTAGCTCTTCACAGCCAATCACTCCTCTCTGGGTATTTCTTGATTTTTTCCCCCTAACTCTCCTTTCTAGGCTTCCCTGATGCTACTCTTTATCCCACTCAAGTATGTCCCCCAAACTGACACACAAGCGTTGTAAGACTGGAGGGATGCTACATATCAATCTTCTCCAGAAGAGCCCGTCCAGAGAAGACCTGCAATGCATCCATTTCTACACCTAGCCTCAGTCCCTGTGTGCTCGAAACCTCAAAGTACTCCTTACGTGGATCTTCCATTCGGCAGTATCTGTTGGAGAGTCACTGCAGATCACCTACAAAGACTACATGATGCCGTGTGTATGCTCAAACTTCTGGTGAGGTTTCCTTCCCCAGCTACCTCTTCATTCTGAAAGACTCACTTTAGAAGTACGTCCTCTAAGACATTTGAGGGCTCATTTTCCATCACTTAGAAAAGCCATTACTTTCTTCCTTGCTCCCAAAGTTTCCTTCTGTTCTTCTCACAATCTATCCCATCATATGCTAATTAAGACTTCTATTTCCTGGGCTGCAGAGATAGCTTGGTGGTTAAAAGCACTGGCTGCTTTTCCAGAGGACCTGGGTTCACGGACCCAGGACCCACGTGGCAGCTCACCACTGTCTGTAACTCCAATATCAGAGGACCCGATGCCCTCTTCTGGATTCTGGGAACTGCATACATGGTACACAGACATACAGTCAAACAAATGTACACATAAATATAAGATCTCAAAAAATATAAAAAAGACTCCTACTTCCCATATTATGAGCTTCTTCCAACCATTCATATGCACACCAAAGCCAAAGCCAAAAGCAGTGCATGCTTACCCAATGAACAGTCCCAAGTAGTTTCTTCTCAGTTGTGTATGCCTTGACAAGGTTTTTTTGAAGCCCCTAAACCAACTGCTCCCTAAAGTTCTATCCCTGATCCTGATTTGTTTTTCTTTATAGACTACCTGCCTTCATGTTACCTATTTATTCCTTTTCTCTATTAGGATATGTGCTCCATGAGAGTAGGGACTTGTTCTGTATTACTCAACCCAATTGGTTGTGTGCAGTAACTTAGAAAAGGAAGCATGCCATACACAATGGCTAAGCAGATGATGAACAGGTCGAGCGCCAACTATTCCCACTTCCTTTGCACATCCTTTTGTCAATCTACCCATTGCTCTCGTTCTTATTTACTTATGGCTTCTCTTTAAATTGTTCCTCCTTCAGTGAGGGAAAAAATTACCTTAAAAATGTAACCAGTAAATAGAAAGAACTCTTAAAAGCAAGCACGTAATACCAATCATTAAAATTAGGGACTGGAGAGATGGGTCAGCAGTCAACAGTGCTTGCCATTCTTGCAATGGACCCAGGTTCAGTTCCCAGCATCCCTGTCGAGTGGCTCACAACAATCTGTAACTCTGAACTCAAGAGGATACAATGCCCTCTTCTGGTCTCCACGGGCGCTCACATTCATGTGCACATACCCACACACGAAAACACACATAAACACATCATTTTTAAAAAAGGTTTTTGAAAGAAAAATGAAAGCATCTGTGTATCTCCTAAAATCATGTCACGGGCCCACCCTGGAGCTTCACTGCTAGCTTAGGACTTAGAGAAATGCTGTTGGCTTGATCAGGGCTTTGAATCCTCAGCCAGGCCTGATCACAGAGTGATGCTATGCGTGCTTTTCACCTAGTCTGAAAAATGTCCACAACCTGAAAAATGTGGTGCTCACAGCCTAACTATTTCTGTTCTGGAAGCTTCAAAGGCTTAACCCAAATACCACCCTTCTCATTTTGAAGTAAATAACCCTCAACACACACACACACACACACACACACACACACACACACAAGAGTTGTTTTGTGTTTCATTTTCTCTTTGAAAGGAAAAAACTCACCAAAAAGGAACAGAATGAAAGACCATATTTATGGCTTTTACACAGCAACTCAATTTGGAGCCATTCATGTTGCCATGTAATATGTTGTAATATGTTGACAATATAAAATATATAATGTTTGAACAGAGCTCAATCTATGGTAATGTCCCAAAAATAGAAAATATAACTAAAACTTACCCAAAACAATGGAGAAATGACTTCAAAAATACATTAATTCTTGCAATTAGTTTCCATAAAACTTCTGTACTTTAATGAGCACATGCCTGTTTTGTTCAGGCGCACCTCTTTCATGATTAGATAAGTTCAGATTTTAAAAATCTTAGACTTCATCAAAGGATTCCTCTTTAAACTTTCTCTTTGGAGAAAAGGAAACATGATATCTTCATATCCATTTTTTTTAAAAAGGAGCTTTTCCAAAGCATTTGTGAGAAATTGGTTTGTTTTTTATTTCCTCTTAAAATGCTGTAAATATACACAAATATTGTAAATCAGTTCTAATGGCCAGTCTTCAGGATTGTAAACAGATAGAACGAGTGTGCTCCAGAGCTGACATGGCAATAGAAAGAGCACAGCTCAAGTACAGAACTTTCAGCTTCAAGAGTAAGGTCATCGGGGGTTGGGGATTTAGCTCAGTGGCAGAGCGCTTGCCTAGCAAGCGCAAGGCCCTGGGTTCGGTCCCCAGATCCGAAAAAAGGAAAAAAAAAAAGAATAAGGTCATCGACTGACCAAAATGGGTCTTTTTCTCAAGTGAAAGTCCAAAGAGCCAAAAAAAGTCAATAAGATGATGATGGTGATGGTGATGGTGATGATGATGATGATGATGATGATGATGATGATGATGATGGGGAGGACAAGGAGGAGGAGAAAGAGGACAACAAAAATCCTACCAACACTTTACCAAAGCATCCATCTACCATTGTAAAGACACACATACAAAAGTATTCATTGTAAGAATATTAATCTCTAATTTCATTGTTTAACTACCAAGTTGAGCATATGACACTAGCACTTTTGGGGAGATAGTGTCATGCAAAGCATCTTTTGTGCCCCCAGACACTGAAAGTCTTTGAGTCTTTTAGGGGTGTGTGAGGTCTAAGAAACTTTTCAAGTAATCAATCCTGAGCTACAAAGAATACTGAACCTGCAAGCACACTAAGGTAAGCGTGCAGTGCTTCGTAAACATCAAGGCCATACTAGCAAACCACACTGGTACTTACTGCATTCTCTGCCATCTTGCAAAAAAAAAAAAAATACACATATGAAGCCATAAGGTCACAAAACCCGAAATTCTACAGCACCATTCAAAAATAGCGAATTTCATTAAACCCTGATGCTTTCATAGTTAATAATTTGGGGGTTGAAACGTGAGATGCACACTGCAGACTAATTGTCCCCTGCATGCCAACGGCAGTGGTGGCTTCTAAACAAAGCAACTGTTTGAATTGTAAGTTGAACCAGTTGGGTTTCTGCTGTTTGTTTTGATTTGGGATTTTAGTTGCCTTCTTTTAAAATTTAAGTTTATCCGTTTTGTTTTGTTTTCTGTTTTTTTTTTCCAAACGGCATTCTACTTGAGAGTATAAACTAAGCAGACCGTGGGTATTTCAACTTGGGTAGTTGGCACACTGTTTCAAAAATAAAAAAGGAGTGAGCAAAATAAGCCAATCACTTCAAAGAGATGATTGGCAGGGTGAACTGACAATGGTAAAAAAAAAAAATGCAAGCTTTTGAGTGAAAAACTACAATTTTGAAAAGCTTGTATCCCATATGCTGAGCTTAACCACCCCTGCATAACTTCTGGTGAAGTTAACGGTGACCTTGACAAATATAATTTTTTATATTGAATATGAAACATGCCACATTATGGAACAAACATGACTAGGGAGCCAACATTTCCAACCAGCAATGCATGAAGTTAGAAAATGATGGTCATGGGGGCTGGGGATTTAGCTCAGTGGTAGAGCGCTTACCTAGGAAGCGCAAGGCCCTGGGTTCGGTCCCCAGCTCCGAAAAAAAGAACCAAAAAAAAAAAAAAAGAAAAGAAAATGATGGTCATTCAAATGGAGATCTATATATTGGGAGTGAATGTAAAAATCTAAGCATTTGGTCAAGCTGACTTCAACTTCTGCACCACAACTCAGCCCAAAGAAGTTACCCCTTGCCAAGTTTTGGTGCCATGCCAAAGGAAAAATATTCATAATTATCTGGAAAAGACTAGGAAAATGCTCTCCCTTTCACCAACTTCTGCTCCTAGTGAAGTTGAGTTTCCCGAATATACCATCACCAAGATGACTTACAGTGAGAGAATGAAGAATCAAAGCATCCTGCCTTCTCTGTCTGTCAGACATTAAAGAGATTTGCACTGGTGTAAAATAGAACCGCTCTTTTCGCTCAATGCCTTTGCTTGGGAATGCGGAGTTGTTGCAACATTTGAAAATATATTTATTACAATATATGTTGGTTTCCCAGTTAGCTTATGTTATTTCAGTAAGAATGAAATATTCATTTTTTTCACCTTGATGCACGGTACTGAACACAGAGATGCAACGCCTTAACACAAGGGCATTGGATCCTTAATTATTTCTAACATGGCAAACAGGTCCTAAGGCCAAAATATGTGAGAAGCACTGCTGTAATAGTTACTAATATCTGTAGTTGAGAGGGAGTCACTAGTGTGACTTGGTCACATACAAAACGACTGTACGATTCATTTTTCCCCCTTGAGCCCCAGGTTTCTTGTAAAAGTAACATCCCCCGACACCACAAGGCTATTACAAGAATGGGACAAGGTAATAGCTACTTTGTTCCTAACACATAAGGTACTCCCAGTAATTACTAGCCACCGATAGTGCCTTCGTCTTGAACTTTTGGGTCAACTTGTCAACTTAATAATCAGGGCCGTTTGGATTGTTGAAGGACCAAAAAAGAGAGGAGAGAGTGGTCTCTCCTCCAGGGTTCTATGACTACACAGCTGTTTAGTCTGAGTGTTAGCCACCGTGATTCCACCCGCGTTGACATCTTTCCCCCGAATTACCACAGAAGGGAGAGAAGAAAGCCCAATTACCTGCTCCTCCCACCACTTAGCTTTTTCATGACTCTCATTTTAAAGTATGGTCAGTGGATAAAAACTGAGAAATTGTTTTACTATTATCTTTGAGACAGACCCATTCTTTCAAGGCAAGAAAGAAAGGGGAAGAAAGAGAGGGGGAAAAAAAGATTCATCTTTCCCATTTACTCTTTCAGTCCCAAGGAACAGGCGCACAGGCTACAGAATAAAAAATTTTTTCTTAACTTTCTCCTACGTTCTATCCGTAATCTGAAAATATAAAGCTCTTTCCACTGTCTGCCTGTCTAATTCTCCTTTCTATTCTTGTTGGAGCACGCAAAGGGCCTGCCAATGAAAGTGCTATAAACAGCCATGCCCTCACTGAAAAAGGCAATATGCCGTCAGCCAGACATATACCTCGCTTTTCCGCTCATTGTCGACACGGTGATTGATGGCGTAGTTCATTAATGTGGGACGATTGTCAGCTTTTCCTGAATAAATATAAAAAGAAACAAAGACATCCCCACCCTTTTCAGCCAGAGTGAATTATTTCCTATTTTCCAGGCTTAAGGATCCACGGGGCATGTAGCTAAAAGTAAATAATGAGCCAGAAACTTGGATGGAAGAAAGTTTAGTTTATGTTCAGATTTACATGTGTACATGTTATAGATACACATATATACATATGTGACATATAATGAAAAGATATTACCTATAGAGAAAGAAAACTGTAAATGCTGCTTTGAAAAGATGGGATGATTACGGCGCCCCTGATTGTAGTTTGAAATGCTACTTCACCTTTAAGGTTCCCAGTTATGTAAAACGTGAAGAAATTATCACTTCTGGAAAGCTGTAAGATAAGAAGCCTCTGTCGCATGTTACATGACACATCGAGGGCCACAAGGACTGAAAGGGACATCACGGGTGGATAGTTAGAGGTCTAATTGGCAGCTGGCTAGGAAAGTTGATTAAATTGCTGAAATCAGAACAAAGTTTAGGGAAAACGGCAAAATGGAATTTCCCTTCGATTGCTCTTTACTCATAACGGAAGTTAGGACTGTACTCCTGGTCTGATACATTTACTCGTAGAAGGTGAGGAAGTACTAACACGTTCACATCTCGATTCTGCGTGCAGCGACTTTTCTCTTGAGCTGGTACCTTTATCGTCTGGTCCTTTTGAACAGTTTTAATTGGGTCTTTGCTAACTCTCTTAGCCAAAGATCAACAAACAGCACCGGGTGTGTCTTGTTTTTGGCTTTCGGGCAGGAGAAAGCAGCACGTGAAACCAGCCATCTTAGCAAATCCAGGGCTGACAAGTCGGTGAGCAGACTACATTCCACTCTGGGCATTCTGTTCCTGTACAGACTTTCTTGGGTGGGAATGTGCTAATGACAATAATAATTTATTCTGAAGATGTGCTAAATTTCTGGAGTTGAATTGTGAAGTATTTTGAATACCCCTGGAAGGCACAGGAAGCCGAGAACCCTGGAGAAACTGGCGATCTGCCACCACTTGAAGTTCCAATCTGATTGTAATAGAAGGCCCAGGACTAGCCAGAGGACCTTGGATGGCTTCCTCTTAAAATGACAGGTTGCCTGTGTGGCGTGCATTCTTGGGGCCCCTATGGGAGGGGATTTTTTTTCAGGATGTGCTTATTCTTCACAATGTGGGTAAAGGGACTGGAAACATAACAATAGCTCACGTTTGTCCAGCACTAAGCGTGTGCCAGCAGGCACTGTAGAAGAACCAAGTCTTACAGTTTACTTCATATTCGCCATCTCTTACTTTGCTGCAGGCACACTGTATGTATTTCCACTTTAAGCTGAGGACAAGGCTCGGACTGTATATGTGGCTTCTTTTAGGTTTCCTAAGGATGAGTCAGGACTTTAATCTAACTTCAGAATTATGTGCTGCTAAGTTACGTGGCTTCTAGAAACATTAGCAGAGTAGTCTCCACCAAGGTAACACACAGATGCACACACGTGTACAACACACACACACACACACACACACACACACACCAATCCCTTCTTCCTGTCAAATACTTCTCAAAATGAACGCTCATTTAACATGTCATTTTCTCTTATCCTAACTCCATTAAGCCAGCAGAACCAGTAAGCGTCTGTTCCTTCTCCAGAAGAGGGTAGGAAAGGCTCTCACAGAAAAGTTTTGTCTTAAGGTTCAGCATCTATGACTAGAACAGTAGGGGACATAATTTGGGCCCCTCTATTCCTCCGTCACGCTGTAATTTTGCCACAAAGTAGCAACCTGAAAGAAAAGAGTCCAGGTCTATCCCAGGGCCGGGGTGGGGCTCACATTTCACCCTGCACATTCTAAATCCCATCCTTCCCAGGTGACGCATTCTGACTTAGCATCCTCTAGACCCTGTGTGCTCCAAGGCCAGAGGGCCCAGTGGTAATGTTCTGGCTTTGCCAGGATGAGGGACAACTGAGGGTCCCGCAAGCCACATGGCTACTTGCAATCTGCAGCCAGGTTCTCCATAATGCAAAAGTCTTCCAGGAAGAAGCCGGCCAGCAACCCATGCACTCCCGCTGCTTAAATAGTCACAGTGACACTTCCAGCTTGTCAGGGAGTAATGAAATTTGGTTGTGGGAAATGCAGAATTTTAACGAGAGCGAAGTGTCCTCCAACCCAGCTCTAGGCTGTTCACATCACATCACAATGGCCATGGGCAGCAGCGTGCGGGCTCCCATAGCTTCCCAGCAAAGCAGGATGGATATATTTTCTGGAATCTGTCAAGGACTTGAAATTGATCCAAAATAACCCACAGAGGAGAAAACAGTCCATAAGTACAATCAATGGCCCAATCAGACCTTGAAGTACCCCTAACCGATGACACCATTCACCTTTAGAACCTTACAGTGCCAGAAAATGAAACGTATCTGCTTGCCTTGCCACCTGCTCAAGCATCAGAAACCCGAGCATTCAACGCCTAAGTGTTGTCCAGAGGGTCACTGTGTAAACTCTGCTTCCCAAAACAGTGCTGAGCTGTGTGCCAACACAGAGTTTAGTAGACACTGGTAATACCCACACAACAGGTTTATTCCATACCCTTCAGAACTCTTCCTCCTTTATTTTCTCCCCTCAACAAATTGGAAATTATATTTGTAATCCAATTGTAAAGCGCTCTCACGGTACATTTCTCAGAGCTATTAGGAAAGCATTTCATACTTCCTTCCTGTGTGTATTTGTTATAAGATGTCCAGGAGTGGGGGAGTAGATATTAAAGATCACAGGATAGACTTGCGCAGGCTTTTGTCTCTTCTACATAAAGGGAAATAAAACATCCACTTTTAAATACTAAAAATAGAAAATTGTGGAGATAGATTAACGTAAGTTCTTTACTTTTTTTTATTAGCATAGACGTTCAACAAACTTGATAAAAAGCTTCTCCCAGGAAAAAAATGTCTACACAATAAAAAAAAAAAAAAGTTACCTCTATTCTAAAGGTTCACTGTTGCACCCCTGAAATCTAGTCTTGAATTATCTATGGGTTAAATTTTCCTAAATTATATATCCCCCAACACCAGAAAAACAAATCATCTCATAGAATTGACTTCTCATCTGTCCCTTGTCATAGTCAGAGGTGTCACTTGTACAGTGGCTATTTACATCTTACTGGAACTCAAACCTTGTGACCCCCCTCTTCCTCTGTCACTGGATGCATTACTCCATGTCTGCCTAACAGTGTAGAAGAGAATTGAATTAGAAACGGTTTAGACAGCTACGTTCACATCTCTGCCACTTAAGACAGGGACCTCAGAGAGGGAGCCTCTCCATCAGGGACCCCCGCATGTTCTCAGGGCAATAAAATTGGAAGGGTCACACTTCCAAGAGATAACTGGGATCACAGAAGAACCCCTAACTCTTTGTGGAGCTGAAGAACGCCATGGATTAGTATGATGATTCCCACAGAAGAATTAGTGTGGCTGGTGCTGCCACCATTACCCCAGGGTGGTGGTGACTCTGTCCGTTTTGACAATCTAATTTTACAATAGATTAACTTTTAAAAGTCTGCATAGTGAGGAGGCTGTATGGGGCATAAGAGCAGAACCAAGCAATTTGGTGATTAGTGAATTCAGCACATTTCTCCCACTTCTACGGAGAAAAATAAGTCAACAGCCATAATCACCAAATGACAAAGCAACCTGGAATTCACAGTTGATGTTACCCAGAGATTGCGTTTGCAACTCATCAGCTCACGTATCCAAACATAAAACAACTGGAAAGGAAAAAGAGGATAAACAGAGAGAAAGAAAAAGCAGAAAGCCCATAAGACCTGGAACATTTTTCATGGGGTCCCAGGAAAACGAACAATCTTATAAGATGACTGAACAAAAACTTACTTCAGGTATCACTATCTGGTACACTCTTATGCCAACTCCTTAATGACAGAAGGCGTACAAACACTTGAAAAGATTCAGTTAACGCCGAATCAGTGTGTGAGATTATCCCCAGCTATGATCAACACACTTCCTGTAGCTGAAAAGCAGGAAAACAAGGCTGGCCTCTACCCTCTGGATTGAAAGGATGCTGTCTAACTTACTCCCTGTGTTATAAACTCACAGAAAAGAATCTGACTTGGAGAATTCTGCTTCTAAGAACTCCTATTTACATACGCTCTACTTCTCAGAAGAATGTCACCTTACTATTAATGAGGTGCTTAACAAAAGCAATGTCAGAAATCTGTCGCTGGTGGGGGGCTTTGTTTCTCTCGTGCCATGTTTTGATTGGGATCTGTGTTAATTCACATGCCCTCCTTGTGAGACAACTAGGAATTATCATTGTCAATACAGTTTCCTAACAATCTCAGAATTCAGGCAATTAGGTACAAATAAGTCATTGTCAGCAAAATAAAGAATGTCGTCTAACATCTCAAAAGAATAAAAGAGCTGGAAAAGGAAAGAAAGGAGAGAGAGACAGAGAGAGACAGAGAGGCAGAGAGAAAGAGACAGAGACAGAGAGAGGGAGAGACAGAGAGAGGGGGAGACAGATGGGGGGGCATATATAACTTGTTTATAGGATTCTGGTCAAGGCAAAAAAAAAAAAGTAGCTAAACAAAAACACCGAAAACAAAAACGTGCTTGAAAAATTATTATCAGACATATTTTTAAGCTAACTCCTAAATATGGCTCTTCTGAAATAGTTTTAGATGGCTGTTTATATGCTAAGATCAACATTTAAATTTCACTACAAAGCTTATTGTGCGCTACATAAGCAATTCTAAGATTCTAGAACAACACAGCTTTGGGTCTAATCCACGGAAAACACACTGTGCACATGAAAGTTTGGTTCGCTCTGGTTGGGGGAAAGTGAGGAATGTGCTTGCCTCTGAGTTAGAAGGCAGTCAAGGAAGCAGTTTTCAAAGATATCCTTACAGGAATGATCAAGCAACGAGGACAACTCCGCTCAGCTGAGGGATACGCTGGGCGAGATGCAGGTAGAATGTCAAAAGAAGCACCCACACCTTAAATGTGTGTTTATATTGACCCCCAAAATATTCAGTTTCAATTAAAAAAAAAAACAAAACAAAACTGGAAGTCTATAAATGAGAGAGGTGAGAAACAGGCAAGTCTTGTTTCTTTAAATGGTGCTACCATTGCAGAGGAGCAGAGAACAAACCAAAAATAATACCTCAGCAATCAGATGGGCCCCAGTTGTGCCTCAAACATCAGCCCTGATTTAATTAGTCACTGTCATTAAATTGCAATAAAAACACACAATACAGAACAAAGGCATCATGACATGGAAGACATATGTCATTCTCTGATCTGTAAGAACAGCTTCATGGTCCTATTGCACTTACCGGTCTGAACAAATCATCAGATTACCACGGACTGAGAGTATTTTTATAAACAAGTGATCCCCCCACAAAAAGAAAATGGTGGCACTAGACACTTCTGAAGTCAAGGCTTTGACTCCAGCATTCTGCACGTCGGAATTATGCTAACACTGTAATCAGAGCCACAGCTAAAGATTTATATTCAGAGATGTTTATCATAGCGATGTTTACAGTCATAAAAAAATCTGGAAATAATCTAAATATCCAATAATGGGAATGGTTAAGTGGGATAATAAATCACCAGTAAAATATTTTCCACAGGGCATAAAATTTGGCTCATCAGATAAACATACTTAGCACCAAGCCTTGTGACCTGGGTCCAATGCCCAGGACCCATACACCAGAAGGTGAGAACTGATTCTTGCAAGGTGTCCTCTGACCTCTTCACTAGCTCAGTGGCACTCATGTGCCCATATGCCTGCGTAAGACAAACTATATGTCAACAACTGTCAAGATTTTATACAAACCCGTGTTGATATACGAGATCTCGCTAGTCTGTATCTGCATCTCTCACGAGGTCAACTAATTAGAAGTTATAATTGTAAAGGTGTATAGATGGATACTCAGATTAAATTTGTTTGAAATTAAAATCAGTTTTGAGACACATGCTCCACAATTACTAAGACCATTGGATAGATGATAGATAGACAGATAGACAGACAGACAGATAGATAGATAATAGATAGATAGATGATAGATAGATAGATAGATAGACAGACAGACAGATAGATAATAGATAGATAGATAGATGATAGATAGATAGATAGATAGATAGATAGATAGATAGATGATAGATAGATACATAGGTAGATAGATAGATGATAGATCCATAGATAGATGACATAGATAGAGACTTATATATGTATATATACTTTTATGTATAAACTTATACATGTGTTAAGACAGTAAGACACAGGAAGAAAAAAGAAAGAAAATATATTCTTCTATATCAAATTTATATATCTGAGTATTTAATGCGAAAGAACTATTTTAGTCTCCTCTTTCAACTTGACCATATTACCCAATGTTTCTACAGGTAATTTCTTACGAAATGGCTTTAGATCTCATCAGTTTAAATTCATTTTTAGATTCTTACTTATTATTGGGGAGAGGCATGCAGAGGTCAGAAGACAAGTTGGTGGAATCGGTTCCCTTCTTCCACCTTGATATGGATCAAACTCAGGTCACAGACAAGGCTTGCAGGGCCAGTGCCTTTCCATGGCCATCGGCCCCTGCGCTCTAAGTAATAGGATGGTTTTTGGACTTAAAGGATATACGATGCTATTGTAGGGTACATGTCTTTCAAACTAGGCTCCATTGGTTGCTCCAGAGGACCTCAGGCATTTCAGAGCTAACAGGGGTCCAAGCTTAGGGAGTACCACCCCGGCCTTACGCTCAATCATTTCAGTTTTGCTTTTATGCTGCATATATTTATAGCTTGATGTCAAGCCAAACTCTCTTTAATGTACAGATAAGGGGACTTCCTTTAAAAGTGAAAGGTCTTGCCTAAGTTCACACAGCTTGTTGGTGGAAGATCTCTTGGGTCAGAACGCAAGTGTGTGCATGCAAATTGCCTTGCATCCACTCTGTGGTTCTGTCTGTGCACTTAAAAACTGTATGTTCTCAGTCACCGGTCTTTTGATGGTAAGAGGCTCACAGGGAACCGGTCCCTCTCTTGCAAAGCACTTTCTCCTGTAAAATCTCTCCTATTCAGCGACTGCAGAAGTGGACAAAGGAGCCCTGTTTTTGTAGCAGCCTGAAAGCCAGTTAAAAATGAAGTAGGAAACTTCTTTCACTGTGCTCCTCTTGGTCTTTAAAATATCATTAAAAAGAGTCATCTGTCTCCTCAGTTTTCCACATAAAACTTCAAACTGTGACTATGTAAAGATGACTAACTTCCTAAGGACAGCTTCCTGCCCTGTGTCAGATAACTCTTCAAGCATCACATAGAAAACCAGGAAAAAAACATGTAAAGAAACAGCTTAAGGATACATGCTATGAACTTAGCTGGCACATACTGTTCTATGTCAAGGAGACATGTGGAAAACCTCAAGATCATGTTGCCTCTGAATAATTTCTGGTGCTATTTTGTAACTCGATTGAAAATTATTCCCCTTGAATTTAGGTTAATCTATAACTCAGGTGACCCTGAGTAAATGTCCTGGGGTCCTATTTAAATGATGACGCCTGCACGGCAGGCAACAATTGTCTAAAAGAACAAAGTGCTTCCTTCTACTCCAACAGTATCTCACCACGCACCCCTAGCTGGCCTAGAACTCGCTATGTAGACCATGTTGTCCTTTAAGTTGAACTCACGGAGATCTGCTTGTCTCTGCCTCCTGAGAGGATCAAGTGTGTCTGCCACCATGCCCAGCTTAAAGCTTCATCTTGAGAGAGAGAGAGAGAGAGAGAGAGAGAGAGAGAGAGAGAGAGAGAGAGAGAAGAGTGAAGCTCTGCAAGGGCAAATCTTCAAGGACTCTAGTAACTTGAGGAAACCCTGTGGTAGTCTTGAAGGTAATACCGAGATGAAAGAGAGGGAAAGAGACAGGGAGACAGGAACGGGAAAGGTTTAGGCAGGATTCAAATCTGAATACACAAAGTGGCCTGAACTATTTTAAAAGCTCAAACCCAACTTCAGGTCTTCCCACACCCTCAAATGCAGTACCCCACTCGCTTTCACTGACACAGTTGCTTCTTCGTGTGCGTTATTGTCCTGGGGCACTATTTATCTTCTTGTGTGTGCAAAGAGGAAATGGTTTATGCTTGGTTTAAAACCCTGGAAAATGCTCCCCCAAGAAGCATGATCAGTTTGCATCTTTCCAACAGCCGAGATCAAACTGATTTAAAACGTTTATTTTTAAAGTAAACCATTTACACCAGTCTTTGAAAAAAAAATTTTTTTTCTTTAAGAACTGCCTTTGACTCCCTAAGTCTTTTAGAGGCTCACCAAATCACCTGGGATGTCTAAGACAGCCTTAATCAGGATGGTGGAACCTGTTTGATCTGGTACTATCTCAATGTCATCTCCATAGGGAGTGGAACCAAGGCTGGGCAAGAAAAATGCAAAAGTCCAGACCTTGATAGCAAGACCTACCATGAGTAGGGTTCTCAAATGATAGATGTGCTCTGGCTCTAGTTGGAAGGTAACCTTTGTGAATCTCCAGTTTCTGTCCCCAAAGAAGGAATTCCCAACGTAAAATCAAGAGCTTAACACATTATAGGCACATGCCACACAACGGTAGATAGGAAATTCCACAAGGCCCTTGGGGGAGAGTGAGCCCGCTCCTCTCCTTTTCCAATCTGAAGGGTGATTTGAATTACATGGGGGGTGGGGTCACTTTATCTGAGGGACCCAAGGAGCTTTCCCAGCCTCCTGGCTTTACTTCACATCTCAGGCACACAACGCTTCTTTTATGAAAACCCAGCTTAAATATTAATGTGTGTTTTCTTAAGGAAGTGGAAGGCAAATCAACTTCCTGGTAACCAGGGTATCTGATTTCTAAAATGGTCTAACGCTGATTGTCACAGGTCTGCCAGATGTGAGGGCTAAACCTCTTTTAAAAAAAAAAAAAAGAAAGAAAAAGAAAGCGGAAAAGCAGGCTTTCATGCACACTGCTGTGCGGGTCCCCACTGCTGTGCGGGTCCCACGCCTCCTGGAGTTACATCCTCTGCTGGTGTGTTTTTGTTAGCTAGCTGCCCGGAAGTCCTCAACAGTCCGACTTGTTTTCTGATCCTATAAGGACACTCCTAACTCTCTGTCCACCCTGGCACTGAGCGTGTGTTTGTGTTGGTAAGTGTGGTGGGGCTAATTAAAATAATGAGAGTTATCTTGAACAGGGACACTTCAACACAACTGGAAAGGAGGCAGGCCCAAGAATTTGCTACAAAGCCTATTTTGAGTAAACCTTTGTTCTGAACGCTCCTGTTACCTCCTGCATCCAGAAACAATGTCTTTTGTTACAGGACTCCCCACCACCACCTCCCTCCTTGGAAGGCTGAGTTTGTTTACTGACATTTTTCAATACCAGGCAATACAAAGGGTATTTCCTTATATTAACTCCAAATGTCACCCAAAAAAAGAAAGAAAGAAAGAAAAGAAAAGAAAGAAAAAGAAAAAGTGGCTATAAAGAAACCTGTCTCACCAGATAAGATACTAGCTGTTCAGAATACACACACACATACACACACACACACACACACACACACACACACACACACACACACGCAAATAAAAACGCACACAAATAAAATATAAAATAAATCTTGCTCTTTGATTTGGGCTTCGTGGGTCTACCAGACCTATGCTTCACCTTTTTGCTATGTCATTCCAAAGCCAGTGGCACTGCATTGCTTGGTCCAAAAGAGGATGGGCCACTGTGGTTTTACTTGCTGCTTTTAAAATGCTCACAATGACCCAGATATGGTAGCACAAGCCTTTAATCCTGGCACTCAGAAGGCAGAGGCATGTGGATCTCTGTGAGTTCCAGGCTAGCCTGGCCTACAATCTGAGGAATACCAGCTCTCTGTACTCATGGGCTAAATTATGATCTGTGCCCCTTCTGTTCACATATAGAAACTCTAACTGCTAACACCCCAAGTCTGAGTGTATTTATGATAGGGTCTTTAAAGAAGTAATTAAAATAAATCAAGATCATTACAAGGACCCTTATCTAGAATGGCTGCTGTCCTTACATGAAGAGGTCATCGGTTGCCCAGCACCGCAGAGAAGATGTGACACAAAGACATAGGAAGAAGATGGTGTCAGTTAGCCAAGGAGAGAGGTGCTCCGAGGAAGGCAGCCATGCTGACTGCCTTAAGCGTGGCCTCCCAGATCTGTGAGGAACCATGCTTCTGTGGTTTAAGTTGTTCGCTCTGTGTCACTTCCTTGTGACAGGGCTAGCTAGCACTTTGGTATCCTCAACAACCCATAAGCTTAAAAATAAGTCAGGGCTGGAAAGATGGCTCAGCAGAGTGGCTACTGCTCTTGCAGACCATCTGAGTTCCCATCAGTCACCTGTAGCTCTAGATCCACAGGGATCTGATGCCGCTGGCCTCCAAAGACACCCACATATACACATACATGCATGTAATTCAAAATAGTAAAAAAAAAAATAACTTGTTTATATTTTAAGACAGACCTCTAAGCTAACCGAGAATAATACATAGATAATAAATCAATTTGCAAAGTGATTCTATAAATATTCATTATACACAGAGTCAAATATAGAGAACAGGGGTGTGTGCAAAGCTGGGTATAACTTCTGTCCTCACTAAGCTTCCAGGCTGAAGGAAGAAGACAGACACCGGATAGACGTGTAAGGAGGACAGCTTTAATGCTCTGTTAATTAACACTCCGTGAAGGAGCCCAGCCCAGCATGAGAGAGTGATTACAAGGAGGGAGGGACTCGCAGAGGTTTCTGTAAGGGGTGGGCTTGAAAGATGAGGTCTAGATCATGGGTAAGGAAGGCTCTCCCGGCACAGCAGTCTTGCTCCAGAAGAGCCCAGGGCAGGAGTGAGGTTGGAGGACCTGAGTATCATGCCTGGGGTGCCAACTGAGACCTGCTCAGCAGAGGGACAGAGCCAGGAATTCGGATTTATGTAACCACTGGGAAGACCAAGAAGGATTTCAGCTTACTGCCCCATCTCCTACAGTAACCACAGACCCAGCCTACACTAAAGGCAGAAGACATTTTCTATCCTACACATGTTGTTCCATCTCACACGCCTTGTGATTAAAGGCGTTGACTCTGAATCACAATATCCCACGTTAAAAGAAAGGGGGTGGTTCCTCTGGCTGAAAAGATGGGTCTCTCCGGCCGTGGGCAATCTGGATGGACGTACAGCTAGATCCGGGTGTAGAACTTCACATTCACACACACACCCCCGCTCTTTTAAAGAGTAACTTCTAGAATTCTATTCAGCTGTGCGAGCATCAACACTCCGCTTTCTGAACGCACGGTGTAAAACATTATCTTTTATGATTTCTTCTCTCAGCCTTTTGGGATTCGTGGCTAGTGAATCTCAACACGTCGTCAACCCCACAGAAAGGGATTGGAAACCCAAGTTCCACAGTAGCCTCAGGACTCATGAGAATGGCTTAACAGTATCGGTACATGATTGAGAAAATGCAGTATGGGGGTGTCTTCTCCACTGACTGTCACCGTGTACACACACTTAACAGACATAGGGAAGGATTAATCACGTTACAATTAAAAATAGCCACTGTGCTTCAAATGGTGCTAAATGCTCTCCAAAGAGCCACGCTATGCCTCACATAATCCTTGCAGTTGGGACAAGTAGAGAGATCCAACTGGCTTCCCAAGACAACCCCCATGACCAAAATCTATTGTCAGATATCTGTTTCCTTCCCTACCTTGAAGTGATAACATTGCCATTATTGATCTGGATGCCCCAAATAAAAACTGCATATTCCAGACCCCCTTAAAACTATGTAACCCTGCTATTGAACAGTGATCAAGGACACAAGGGTATGATGGTTGCTGTCTGCAATAACCAATGTCACTGGGATACGATGTCAGTCATTGCCTTTCTTCCTCCATTTTGCCACTAGGGATATTGCAGTGATAGCCATGGCTCTATCCTTGAGGGCAGGAATGAGGCTTCCTTATAGCAATGTCAGAAGAATGTGGTTCAGGGAACCTGGCACAGCTCGACCTCAGCCGTGGGCAACTGACCTCCTAACCTCATTTATATGAAAGCCATGCAGTTTTGTCTTCTACAGGCCACCGTTCTATGGTTCTCAGACATAACAAAGGTTCTCCTACTTGCAGCCAGGAATAATCATACAGGCTGTGCTCACCTAAAGAAAAGTAAATTATAACCCTGTTCTATCTTTTTAATCCTTGGAAGATGATCAAAACCCACCTAAAGGTATGGCGTAAATCAAATAATAGGATTCCATTGTAATGGCTGCTACCTAATAGCCCCTCAGTAAATGTCACCTTTCACCTACTTTATTCCTCATACAACAGAACTCTACTGTTACCGACTACTACAATATTCAGGAACGCTACTGATTGGTAAGGATCAATCAGCAGCACCAATAACCAGGCTACACTCGGAATTGACATCCACATCTGGCACTCTTAGACATTCCAGGGGCTCATCTTGGAGCTGAGCTCGAAGCACCTTCGAAAGAGAGCACAAGGCCTGTGGGTCCTGTATGTAGATACCTTAGGATAGGCTATCTTTCTTCTCATGGTCTGATGCCATTTTCACATCCAAAAACCATGCTCCCCGACCTGGACTTAACAGATGTCTACGCCCTAACTTCAGGAAAGCAGAGGCAGTGCATGTATTAGTGGGTTTTCTCCTCACTCCCCAAACTACTCCACACAAGAACAGAAGCGTGACATAATGGCCCACACCTGTAATTCCAACATCTGAGAATCTGAGGAAAGAGGATCACCATAAGTCCAACACCAGTGCGGATACATAGTGAGTTCCAGAGTAGCCTGAGATTCAGAGTGGGGCCTTATCTCAAACTATATATATTTATTATTTATTTATTATATTTATTTAGTATATATATATACTAAATGATATAAATAGTATATATATATATACTAAATGAACTCAGTGGCTATGGATCATCCATCTTTGTGTCATATTCAAATTGCCTGGAAACATGGGCTAAGAATTACATCCTTAGCTACAAAGTCAAGACCCAAAGTTCTCATGGAAATAAAAGAAAGAAAGAAAGAAAGAAAGAAAGAAAGAAAGAAAGAAAGAAAGAAAGAAAGAGAGGAAGGAAGGAAGAAGCAAGCAAATCACTTATATCTTTTATAAAATACCATACATACAGATTTGTATTTATGAAATTGAAATTTGAGATCCACTGAACTAGTCTAAAGAAAGGAAGAAAAGGGAGGGTCCTGTGTTCTGCCTGTATGTGACCTGAAAGGTGCCTTGCCTTTAGAAACAGAAAATGACAAATCAGGAGGAAAGCCGAAAGTCTCCTCCTTGGTGCTCTTGATCGGTGGTTATGGCTCCACAAAGCTTCTTAGCTGTGCGTCATGGAGTGTTAATAAACTGGAAATAATTTCTGCAGGAAAATAAAACCTGAGAGAACTTAGCAGCTCTTAGAAAATGGATCTGTGGTTTCCTAGAATGGCCTGTAGTGCTTAGATCCGCACATCATTCCCAACTCTACAACACAGTTTGGCGTGTCGGCCTTCCCTCTTTCCAAGGCGAGATTCCCAGCTATGCTTGGCTTCTACTCTCTTGCCTCTGGAAACTACTTTCTCCTGGAATAGCTTTTTGGGCTGGAGATGGAGTCTTGTTTAGGTTCTAAATCACTGAAATCACTTCAACTGTGATCAAGTTAGCTCACAACGTGGTTAAATAAAATGTGGGTGAAACCGTGAAACTTCTCTTCACCAGGACACATTCAGAGTGCTTGCTCCTCCCCTCCCGCCCAATATAAATATGCTTTTAAGCAAAATTATGGCAAGCAAAAGCAATGTGGTTCCCAGGAGTTCAACATGGCTTCTGAAGAGTCCAGGTTCCAAAGGCTCTGTGCCCACTACTTTGTTGCCAGATGTCAGGGCCATTACTACTGGGACTAGGCGAGGACAGCTGGATGCACATCGTCCAGCCAACCAAAACTCAATGCGCAAGGTGTGAGATCCATTTATAGCTTTACCCTTGGATCAAAACTGACCTGCCTGGAGGAGCCACCAAGACAGAAGACCTTCCTTGACCTCTCAAGTTGGTCCAAGAATGAAGAAAGGGCCAGGCTTAGTGGCAAAGGCCTGTAATCCCAGGACTAGAGCTAGAAGCAGGACAATTCTGAGTTGGTGACTAGTCTGGGCTATGCCGTGAAACCCTGTCTTGAAATCTTAAAGAAAAAGAGGATATTGGCCTTTTACCCACAAAGGGTCTACAGAGACACAGAAGGCCCTAGAAGAAAGACTCAGAAGGACATATATTCTCTGAGAGGCATGCGTCTACTAGAACAGAATGCCAGCCACATACAAAACTTTAAACGTTCTTGGTAGCCATGTTTTTAAAAGTTATGTATTTTAATAGCATTTTAATAGCATTTTGCTCAGCTAGTCATATCCAAAGCTCCAACCATTTTAACATATTTTATATAATTGTCAAAAAAAATCCAGTGTTGTTCTATAATCAGTAGACAGCTCTTCTGGCCAGTGGTGACCACAGTGGTCAAGTTATCACTGTTCAAGAAAGCTGACCTTCTCAACAACTGATAGACTGATTCTCTTCGGGCTTTCACAGTGATTTGAAATAAATTTTTAATGAGATGCCATCATTCAAAATACTGACCCTTGGCCTCTGTGGAAAGCAGTCATCCCTGGTAGTTGGGTTCACACAGGCAGTCAGAGCACATAGATGGAGCAGTGATGCATCTGAAGCCACCCTTCCCCTGAAGGAGCGCTCTCTTCCGGTTGGCCATTCCAGTCACTCCCTGTTTCTCAATACCTCACATTTCCTGCCTGGCCATCACCCAGTAGGTATAATAAATAGCAAAGTCATAACCTTCTGGGGCTAAGTAACATCAAAACTATTGGCTTGTTTAATGTGGTAAATTTTTGCAGAGAGAAATGTATTTATGCGTTGCCGCTCTGTTTGTTTTCCTACACTTGCCATTTATGTTACTGTGAACTCTGAATTTCAATGGGGTCACGGCACAGGGAAGAAACAAACCCTCGCTTTATTGACTTAGGAAAAGACAGGAAATCGGCCTAGGGAAGGAAGTGATCCTGGTTGTTCTGCTTTTCAAATAACTGAAGACGCAAGACTGAGAAAGCCAAGGAACTTTGCACACCTGGTTATTCTAAGACGCTACTGGAAGACAGTCTCCATGGAGACCAGTATGGACGCCTGTAAGGGTTACTGCCTGATTATTTCCCATACGCGACTAGGCACCCAGTCCATTTCTGGGGATCCATTTACTTGAGGCTCATGCTGTACCAGGACCTGCTAGCCAGAGGCATGTCCGCTCCCTGCTCCTACCCTTTTCACTCTCTCTTCTCTCTCAACACATGGAGGACCACAGTCCTACCAAATGTCCCTACTGCTTCATCATCGGAGAACAGAAAGGCTTATTCTAAAGTCTTGCCTCAGACTCACTGATTCCTCTATGTCGGGCCTCTACACGATCGGTTTCAACAGTGATGCGGGAGTTAGCACCTGGTGCTGTGTTCAGGATAAAACTTTCAGAAAGCCAAACTAATTCTTGCAAATCCCTTAAACTTCACACAGAATGCAGGATGCATTCACTCTTGACCTTGCACATCGGTATTTATATACAGAAGTCTGATTATTGATAGAGTTAATCTCAGATGCAGATAAATACCAAGTGCTATACGAGGTATTATTTAAATGATTCTTTGCTCCTCAGATTATATTTTTTCCCCTTTTGTACTTTTCTTCACTTTTGTATAGTTGGAATCAGGAGGATAAATATATACACAATGAGAATGGACTGTGATCAGGTATATCTATCTATCTATCTATCTATCTATCTATCTATCTATCTATCTATCTACCTACCTACCTACCTACCTACCTATGTGTGGTGGTGTCTTGTCAGCATGTATGCCTGTGTACTAGCATGTCAGGATGCTTGGTATACTCAGAGGCCAGAAGAGGGTGTCAAGTCTTCTGGGGCTGGAGTTACTGAGAGTCATGAGGCATCATGTGGGCTCAGGGAATTGAGGCTGGGTCTTCTGTGGAAGCATCTAAATTTTTCTGACCGCTGAGCCAACTCGCCAATCCTACTGCGATGTTTTTACTCAACAGCGCTAACTAAGCGTTTACCATGCTCAGGTCCCTAAGCAAACTCCTTGCAACCATCCCATGATTTCATTTCCATGAAGACTCTGCCATGGGCCGGTCTGTTCTTTCTGTCTCTGTTTTACAGGAGCGGTCCTGGGGTGGTCAAGCAATTTGTCTCAACCCTGCAGCTAAGATGTGGCTGAGTTAAAACTTGAACCAAGACTGCCGAATGGTGCTGAAGGAGAAGCCTCCAGTCTCGCTCCTCCCGTCCCCTGACCGTAAACTGAAAATGGATCTCTAATCGCCGTCCACTGAGTCTGGTAGCCACCCATCTCTTGTCTACCAGACTCCCAGCCGCCCCAGATCTTACAGCTATCCCATAGTCCCTTTCCTCCAAACACTTCTGTCTTCTCCAATCACCAAGAGCCCAGTAACTGTTTGCAGATGGTCAGCGTTTCATACCAAAAGTTCAGAAGACACCCAAGCCAGCCATAATTCCCACGGCTGGAGGAAAGTCTTAAAATGTTTACTATTTAGAATCCACTGGGGGTGAAGGGCCCTCCTCCCTCCCAAGACTCCATGAGAAAGCACTCTAGAGGGCCACCGCATGATTTACATTTTCTCATTTTCTTCTGTAAAAATTATAAATCTCTGCATAATTTCCCACAACATTTAACAGGAGAATATTTAAACTAAGAAGTGTCTTGTGGACATAAATGTCAAGCTCACATAACTAAGTATGTCACGTTATATAACTAAGTAATCGTCTAGACTTCCCGTGTGTCTCTGTACGCCAGTACTGTAAATATAAATGGGGGAAAAAATAAGTAATAATTTATGAAAACTGATTTGCATTTCCAAATATAAAATGTGTAAAACCCGACTAATTAGCAAGAGTGAGGGCTGAGGTGTTTCTATAGCAACCATAAAAATGTTAAATTATTTTTTTCTCCAAAGTGTTTTATATCTGCCTCATTAATGTTTGTTTTTCCCATTTGTTTTGTGGATATTTCCAAAGTGAAAGGTTTCAAAGATTGCAAAAACTCTCTGCTTTATCACAAAGTTCACAACAAGGTTTCTTGCTAAGAACTGCCATTAGCCAGCAACGCGCGTTAAAACTGTATTGGGTGGAGAGTCTTGTTCACCACAGAGGCAGCATCCTTTGTTCCTAGTTTCCTGCTAAGTTCTCCTTGTTGTCTTATTACCCCCGATTGTTCTGCCTGAATCTCTGCTTAGGAGACGTTAACCTAAGTTCAGGTTTTCAGCCTGCACCATTTTTGGCCACCCTGGCAGATCCTGGGAGTCTGACCCCAGCAGGAGTCTCTGTTCATTCAGCTCAGTGACCTGAAAAGCTCCTGGGAATAGGAGCTACCTCTGCCCTTGACTCTCAGTCTTCCTGAAACTGAGGGAGACGGGACATTACCAGTCTATATCATTCAGCCATAGCCTGTTTATAACGTTCTCTGAGAGTCATCTCGGAGGTCCCTTCCATGCCCATGTATATATATATATATATATATATATATATATATATATACAGATATATAGGTAGATAGATAGATAGATAGAGATAGATAGAGATAGATAGATAGATAGAGATAGATAGATAGATAGAGATAGATAGATAGATAGAGATAGATAGATAGATAGAGATAGATAGATAGATAGATTCATTCTTGTTTTTAAAACGAAGTCACTTGTAGTCTGGATCTGACTGGAGCTCCTTATACAGCAAGGGTGACGACTTGACTTCCTAATGCTCTTCTGTGTTACCATTTTAAGTCTCCCCACATTACCCCCCCCCAACAAACCCATCCACCAAAACTTAATAGTCCACAGGTTCCAAGCAAGAGCTTTCAACTTTCATTCTAGGGATTAACTGGTGAGCTTCAAAAGACTAAAAGTTTCCCGAGTTACTTGCAAATAAGCTTCATCTCGGTGGGAAACTGCACAGGGTTGAGACTGGTTACACTAGGCCCTCAGCTCCCCAAAGACTGGAATGGTTTTATTCATGTATAGCTCAAGTCTGTCATAGTCCTTGGCAGGAACAAAGTTTTGCCTTCACCAACTGGCATCTACAGTGGGACTCCCATTTTTTTTAAGACTTATTTATTTATTTATTTATTTGTTTGTTTGTTTGTTTATTTCATGAATGTGGATACACTGTCACTGTCTTCAAACACACCAGAAGAGGGCATCGGATCCCCATTACAGATGGTTGTGAGCCACCGTATAGTTGCTGGGAATTGAACTTGGGACCTCTGGAAGAGCAGTCAGTGACCACTGAGCCATCTTTCCAGCCCCCACGACCCCCCATCTTTACCCTGCTTAATCACCATCAAGTTCACCCCAGTTGAAAGGATGGGCCCCTATTTTCCTTTCCTGGAGGTCATGCCTTGTGTCTTGGCCAACCCAGAGTCCGTTATACTACACAATGCTACAATTCCTTCTTTGCACACTCTTTATCCTAGCTCTAAACTTTCATCCTAACCGCAGACAGCTCTTTTGAGTTAGTATATCCCTCAGCATTCCCCACCTCACAAGCTACGAAGGAAGAGCTGTGGCTCAAACAACTCTTCTCCCTCCAAAACACTCTGTAAAGTGAAAGTCACAAAACTAAGTAGATATTCAACCGATACATATGACTTAAGCAAACTATGGGGAAAACTAATTCCAGTTGCTAAGTATCTACAATGTTCTCATCTACTTCAGAGTGCAATAATCACACGTCAGGTATAAGCATACTCAATACAGCATTCTATGGTGACCTGTGACCTCCTCCTGAGAAGACTGGTCCCATGCATGCTTCGATATTCTCTAGTGAGCACGTTGACAATGTTGGTGTCATTAATTCACCCCAAATTCATTACTCAAGCTCAAATGCAACTCTGAATTTATTCCCCAATTTCTCCTTGCAGTTTCTTTAGTAAATTGGAGCTGATAGGCCCAGTGCTTAATTGTGCTCTAAAGCAGCCTCTTGTTGTTCAGCGGGGCATTGGGGAAGGTGGGGGGACAAAAATATCTTAACATTTAACAATGCTACTAATCTTGGAAAAGATTCTGGTAATCTCCTACCAACACAAAGGGCAACCACTCTCACAGGAGGAAGTAAGTGAAATCAAAGACCAGTGACGTGTGTTTATGATGAGAAACCGCTCGTTTCTTAACATGCTTGGCTTCGGCATTCTTACAAACAGCCCAGAAGTAGATTCCCACATTCTACAGAGTTCTAAACAGAAAAACTCAAGAAACTCTGACAGATAGGGCTCTCAGTACACTTGTACCCAAGCAAGCACAAGTGTAATCACACACACACACACACACACACACACACACACACACACACACACACACAAGCATGCAATACCGAGAACTGCCCAACACCACTTAACCCTAAGCCTAGCTGAACCACCAGTAATTCCTAGTCCTTAGATCCAGTGCTACTTAGACTTCCACGAGTACACACAGCATCTGGTTTGTAAATGATCCTGAACAATAAGGAAGGATACCTTGGAGGAACTGCACTGTTGACAAAGAGCATGTCCAACAACCCAGCTGGAAGGGATTCACTTATAATGCCCCCTTAGCAATAGCTATAATAATTTAATGCCATTAGCCTCAGTCTCAACTGTAAATGGCCCTAATGGACCCTGCGGTGTTCCTTCAGATTATATACTGATATTGGGGCACAGCTTTCATGCTCACATTACCACTGCTAATTGTACAACGCTTATGTTGGATACACTCGAGTGTTGCAGTAAGTGTCTTCGGTTAACTTCTTAAGGGCAGAGCTTTAAAAGGAGCATTTGTCAGCAGGACAGGAAAGGCAAGAGAATGCCTCATCTGCTTTCAGCATTGAGGGGTGATCCTGCAAGATTTCTGATTGCCTGATTCCTTCTTTCTTTTACAACAAGCACTGTTGCTTCCAAATCTGTTAGCAGCCATCTCCTCAAAGGATTTATTTTGATAGTTCATGAATGTGTTGTCACACAGCATAATTAAAGCTTACAGAACTATTATCAAAACACAGAGGAAATATGCTTAGGGGAGGCTGATGGCTACCCTGCCGCCTGTGTCTGCTGCTTCCCACAGGGTGTGCCGTGACTGACCAGCTGGCTTCCAAGTCCTGACACTAGGCATATGGAGGCAAGTCAGGCCTCGGGCTAAAGTGCGCGGGCAGGCTTCAGTGAGCAATCAATTACAAGTAACAGCCAACCCCCGCTTGGTGACCGCTTGGATTCCCACCATCGCGCGCTGCCAGCCAGCCACTTCTTTGAATGCAATAAAACTTGTAGGGAGCCGACTCATGTGAGACTCTCGGAGATATATGGTAGGGATTAACAGTAAAAAACACTAATTAGGGATGGGCTGAGGAATTAAGGGACGGTTGAAAGGCTTTCTGCCTCCTAGTTTGTCTGTAACAAAGAAGGAAAGGGCTGAAAACTGAGCCTTCTCCGTTTGCTGAACACGGGTCACCAGAGGAGGCTGCTGGCGGCTGCAGCCAAGGGGTGCCGGTCACGTGCTCCTCAAAGGGAGCTCACCTCCGCGGCTTTCAAAGACTGAAGGATGAAGGAGAGGGGAAAAGAAAATTCTATCCAAAAGTATTACTTTTCTAATTCGATTTTAAAAATATAGTTTAGTCACCAGATAAAATGTAAAGAGAAAAAGTATGAAATTAGACACTATTTCCACGTGATCCTGACATCGGCCTTCATCTGTTTTTTTTTTTCTTTCTTTCTTTCTTTCTTCTTATCGATGTAGCAAAGCCCTTGGGTTTATTTCTCTGGTTTGGGAATTGGGGAAGTTTGGAACCACTCACAATCATCAAAGCTTGCAGAAAAGAGAATTCTTAAGCAAATATTAATTTATTTTCTACATCGAGCACCAAAATTTTGTTGCTAAAACAAATACCGCCTATGCAAATCATTTACACAGATGACTTTTAGACAGAAAAGGTGGGGAGGGGACCAAGGGCTCCTTGAGTGGTTTCTTTTTAGCATGCGTCATCATGGTTACATATAGAAGCAACACGAAAACTCTTCCGAAATGGGAATCATACTCCTTTGACAGATAAGGAAGTGAGAGTCAGGCTGTGCGAGAGGATGCTGAAATCCAAACCCAGTTGCATCTGATGCTTTCTCTTTGTCCTTGTATCTTCAAGTAGCAACATCCTTAAAGGCGTGCTTGTGGTCTCAGACCCATATTCCCATGGAATTAGGTCTCTGGAACTAAGAAGCCCTTCTTCCATCATACTATATTAGTAAAATTACAAGTCTATAAACCACGATCATTTTTCAGTTTTTTGAAAAATTACACAATGTATTTTGTCCATATTCATAATAACCCTCCCTCCAGCTTCTCCCAGGTCCCTCATCCCTCTTGTCTACTCACCGAATTTTGTATTTTTTTTAAACCCACCAAATCCAGTGTGTCCTGACCATATGTTCTTGGATGTGTAGCTTTCCATTAAAACTTGCTCAACCTATCCGGGGGCAACATTCTTAAAGAAAGCTCGTTCCCCTCCTCCCAGCAGCCATCGGTGGCCAATAGATCAACTGAAGGCTTTGTGGCCCCCACACCTCTCCATGCTGGGATTCTGTGTGGCTGGAGCTTGCATGGGCCTTGTGCATGCAGTCATTATTATCAGGAGTTCATTTGTGCAACGGCCCTGCTGTGTCCTGACAGTTGGTTTCCTTGGAGTCATCCACAGCTTCTAACACTTTTACTCTTTCTTCCCCTGAGCCTTAGAAGCGGCAAAAGCCATTTAGGGCTGAGCATGTTACAGTCTCTCAACCTCCACATCTTGACCGGGTGTGGGGTTTAACACTACAATGTGGTTTAACTTATACATTACATTTTTTACTTACAGAAACAAACTTCTAGCATCCAATCCCCATATCACCTACTCTGTTCAATATATTAAAGTCAGACACAACCTCAAAGGATGTGCTGCTATCTGTGAAAATTATGATTTAGAGGACATCCCAGTCAGTTATAAAAAAAGGCAATCATTCCTTAAAGTCTAAATGAAACTCCCTTTTTATTATGATTTTATTTTTGGCCACATGTATATGAGGTGGGGTGGGGTGCATGAGATTAGAACGTCTATAGTGGTCAGGAAAGGAGAATACTATACAGTCTGAACCACTCAGCCATTTCTCCAGCTCCCCAGAAACCTTTAAAAGAAAAGATCTATCTATCTATCTATCTATCTATCTATCTATCTATCTATCTATCGTACATTAGTGTTTTTTGTTTGCTTTGTGGGATTTGTTTGGGGGCTTTTGGGTTTTTGTTTTGTTTGTTTGTTTGTTTTGTTTTGGCTGTATGTTTGTCTGTATAAGGATGTTGGATTCCCTGGCACTAGAGTTACAGACAGTTGTGAGCTGTCATGTGGGTGCTGGGAATTGAACCTGGGTACTCTGGAAGAGTTACCAATGTTCTTAACTGCTGAGCCGTCTCTCCAGTCCCCCACCACCATCACCACCACTTACCGCCACCAAAAACTATCTTAAGTTGAAGTAATAGATGTGCTCACACGGAAGGAGAAAATCTCATGGGGCCAATACCCTGAGACAAAGAACTACAGGCAACTAAGGAATACTGAGGTCTGAAGAAGTTGTCTTCCCCCAGGATGAGCTGCCTAATTGGTTAACAAGTGATCAGTCCTGAAAACATATACACATGAGTGACCCCAAACAGACTGAGCAGATTATATTTATATATTTATGCATACACATGCAAATAATTAAAAAAATAAGCCATGAGCAAGGAGCCTATGGAGAGGGTTAGTGGGAGGGAAAGGAGGGGAGGAAATGATGTACCTATATATACTCAATGGGTTTCATTGGGGCCTTTTCACACACATCTATGGTGCATTTTGATCTTCTCTCCCCCACCCTCTCCTATCCCTTCCCCTCTTGCCCGGGCCTCACTCCTGCTGACCCTCTTCCCAAGCTGCCCCTTTCTACTTTCCTGTCTTTTAATAGTTCACAGCTTGATGGTTTTGTCTCTTCGGAATCAAAATTCTTTCTTTGCATTATTCCTGTCATCACTCAATTTAGGAAAGACAGCCTGCGGCAGGGTTCAGGGCCAACTCTGCAGACCTTAAACCAGCCACCTTTGCTGCTGTGACCCCAGAACCTTACACATGTTACAGGGCCGTATCTGGAATTCCATATTTTCATAGATCTAAGTAAAGAGATCACCAAGATGCAATCCATAGTCTTCCCATTACCTGCTGGGAAATTCTTTGAGAATAGAAACCTCACCTCCACAAATGTGCTATCTATGTAAATGTTGACAAGCTGGAATAAAATAAGAATGATGTTTAACCAACATGCCTACCGAATCCTAACCTTTTGAGAGAATACACAACTTTTCTACTGTTACGATCATTGCTTTCTGTATAGTTGGAAAGCGTTACAAAAATCAAAGCCAAGCCAAAACATTAAATCTGAGCTCAATATTCTAATGCCACAGAGAAAAGTCCACCAACATTCTGTTTGGCTTCTAGTGCTTGGCTATTTCCAAAAACGGCCCCCAAACATGAAGAGTAGTCAAAAGTATGGCACAGTCCACAGGACAAAATTGGGCTTGAAGTCCTGAGATGGGCCCATGCTGTTCAATTGAGTAATTAGTGACTTTTGGATCGCTTTGCTTGTTTTGTCATTTTGAGACAGGGTTTTAATGTATCCCAGGCTGCCCTCAAACTCTCAACATAACAAGGGTGATTTTGAACTTCTGGTGCTCATGAGCCCAGTTCACATCCAGTTCATAGAGCATTTGTGATCCTACCCAGGGCTTCATGATTTCCAGGCTAGCACTTCACCAAATGAGCTACATCTCATCTCAAGGTCATAGAAACTTGACTGTGTACCAAGGGATGGGATCCTTTAAAAATTAAATATCTGGCCAGGTATGCACACTGTGTAGAAATATTTGTGAGAGTGGACACTAACCAGGAACATTTGCCACAGCTCCTGGACTGGGAAGTAGATGTGACTTGCCGGACACGAGGTCTATAGAGGGAATGGTCAGCCACACACACCGGAGTTGAGTTGGAAGATCATGCTTACAATACTAGACAGGTGACAAAATCCATCGCATCTGTGAGAGTCCCACTCCAAAGGCTGCACTGTGACACAAAATTATTTATGCCCCAGGGCCATCAAGATCATGAGCTTGTTCAAAGGAAGCATATACACGGGCAGGATAATGTGCAGGAACCTTTGCCCACCAAAGTTCTGCATTTCCTTGGTTCCTCAGGAAGAGCCAGCCCACACAGAAGGCATCTATCTGACCTCCCTTTCCAGGGCAGAGGTCAAAGGGTCCAGAGAGTGAATCATCTCCACCGTGTGGCGGTTTATAGCATCCTTTCTCTGATATAAGGTGCTATCCTGCTCCTCTCTTCCTACAACTTACATTTATCCACTGAAGTTAGCGAATTCTCCAACCAAAAAGACAACAAAATGACTTCCAGAGAGGTAAAAAGATAGATGGTGTGTCTACGTGTGCATAGAAGATATCCAAGAATGCAATCTGGAGGTGTTCCACCGAAGAACTCTTTAAACTTGTGCCTGAATATGTGAATTATGATTTTTGGTTTTTCCCACACAGTGTATACATGACGTGACATGCTTTGTTTATTGGAGCTGATTTATCACGCTGTTTTATTGTTGACCAGCTTTTATTTCTTCTTTAACCTTATTAACCCTTGCTGGTATTTGACAGCTTAACACCCTCCATCACTCTGCAACATTCACTCCGAGAACCGAGGTGGAACTAATGGTTCCCTTTTTATTTCCAATCTCGGAGGTCACCAGCAGCTGCCCCAGCCTGAACCCTGTAAGATTTTTCCATAGGTAGTTCACTCTCCATGGGTCCTCTCCTTAATATATCTCTATAGGTCTGTCTGGATGTTTGAAACGAGATGTGGTTCCTGATGACTTTGGCCAATGCCATCATACATGTAAGAATAAGAGGAATAAGTCTTACTATTTGAAAGAGAGCGACGGTGGCAGCAGTGGAGCTGGGGGAACCCAAGAGCAATTCAAGTGAAACAACTTGGTGATTTTCTTCTTGGGCATTTTATCACCTCTCAAGTTACATCCCAGGAGCATCCATTTGGGAACACCTTTGACTGTCTCCACAAAACACAACAGGGAAATAAATGCCCCCAACTTCTGTTGCCTGCTGGAAGTGTGAATGAAATAGAACATGGTAGGAGAGGTTTCCTAGCTCTGCTTTTCAGCCTGGATTGATTAACTCTAATAAATCCGGGGAAGTGATTTCACATGATACCCGTCAAGCTAGATCTTACAGCCTGTTGTTTATTATTTCGCCCTGCTCAGGAGCTCAGTCTCTGACATTTGCCACCCCAAAAGGTCATAAAGTCAAATTCTACAGGCAGATTTAGTACGTCCTTGGCTTGAACAGTCTTCTGTGCTAGTGAAGGCTAGATTTCGTAAAAATTAGACTTAGGGACGAAAAACATCAGATTGGATACAAATATCCCCAAATTGGAAATGCATGCTTTTGCAGAGCTGAGTGGGTCCCAAACGCTTGACATCACAAGAGAAGGAAGAACCTACATGGCGGAAAACTAGACAGTGCTAACAAACCAAGAAAGCAAAGTTAACAACTGACTGGGTAAAAATAACAATCGCCCACCAACAACGATGGGAACCCTGGTCTGACAGCCCACAAAGTCCTAGCTGACCATCCTGGCTCACCTCATCCCAAAGTATCAACAGATTTTGCTCACCAATACAGATGCTCCCTCTAGAAGCTGAATGCACTGTTGTCCACTTACTATCCAAGTCAGGACACCAGGCATGGTCTCTGATCCAACTTTTCTTCCCCAAGCGAAATGCAATCTACTCCATTACACTAGTCAGTGGTTTGAGAAACTGAAAATCAAATGGCTCCATAGACCAGCTAAGGGTTACCTATTGCTTAATATTCCAACCATAAGGTTCCTCCCTTCTTGCCCCTCCCTGTGTCTCTATGCTATGAGAAGATATGGATATTACTTTCGTACCTCACACAAAGTTGCACTGAGAATAATCCAGCCAACTGAAAAGTGCATCAAAGGACAAGATAGAGGGTCTATCTTACGTGGTTTGGGTACTGCCTGACCAGAATTAATTCTGCCCCATTAGCTTTCCTGGACTCAGACATCTATGTGGACCATTGGTGAATATCTCACAGCTCCCTCCCATCCATTTGCCCCTTCCACTAGAAAACAGGAAGAGGGTTTGCACAGTGTTTCCGCAGGGCCAGGGTCACTGTCTATGTGGCCTGACTTTTTTTTTTTTCATTCGACTCTCTTCTCTCATTGCTCATCGTTGATAGACACATGGACAACTTGGTGGTTTATACTGAAGTCTTAAACACTTTCAGAGAGGCGTTATATTTCTCCACTCGTTAATCTCTGCTTTACCCTGGACCCTATGGTTTCCTTGATAGAATTCACACCCCCATTTAAGCCACCACTGCAATACCTGAACACAGCACATTTGCAGACCTGGTTAGGCTTGCCCTGACATACACTTTCCCGGCACCTCATTCAATATTCAGCGCTCACTCCTGACTTCCTGTTGTTCTTTCTCACACTTCCACTCCCATACCTTAGGAGATCTTGCTGTCCATAAACATTCTCCACCACCTGTCTCCAGAAACAGCTTCTTGCTGAGCCTGGGGAAATTCTTCATTTGACCAGGATGACTCACACTCAGGTGATCCTGAGATTTGACCGTTCCAAAATGTCAGCTCTTTTGTCATGGTGACTTTCCCATAACTCAGCACTCTGCCTAGCCTCCGGCAAGCACTCAACAAATACCTGATGGGCTAAAAGGAGTTAATTTTGGTTCTGGTTCCTGACCTTCTTGTTCCAAAGCTTCCAGGTTCCACACAACAGTTGCCCAGCACTGTAGACCTAGTTGGATGCCGTGTGGACCTCTGAAACTCCTGAGCTTTTCATAGTACGAGCAAGATTGTCAGGTCCAAGGTTCCCAGCCCCTCTCCAGTTCACATGGACCTTTCATTTACTCCCTTTTGGAAGAACGAACTTTTAGCCCATTCCCTTTCCAAATAGAGCTTACAAGGAGAAAAGAAAATGACATGGGCTTGGCAAATGAGAGTGTCTATTATTAAAAACTGCAACTGCTCCCTACTTTCTACAGTGTCTCTATTTGAAGTGTGGAGAAAAGGTCTGAAACTCCCAGCAGGCTCTAGTTGAGGGAGCATCATCCTCATTAACAGTAATGGGAGCTGGGTTAGTTCTGCGCAGGCTAGTTCCTCTGGGTCAAGCCTACTGAGTGGTCCAATGGGAAGAGGAAAATGTGGGCCGTGGATGAAGGAGAGAGGATTGCCCTTAATTTCATTCTCTCCTGGAGCCTGGTGACAAGGCAAAAGAGAAAAAACCCAATGAACAGAGGCTGTTTGACTAAGTCTAAGGTTTCTGAACACAGCCTACCAACACTTCAAACCAGCGTAGTGATATGGTCCTGTGGGAAGGGAGTAGTCTCTATCCAGTGTGCACATATGGTTGTGAATGGCAGAGCAAGAGGGGGGAACTACCATCCCGCAGGTGGATGTCGTTAGCCAAGAATGAAGCAAGCAAGAATTAGATATTTTGAGTATGAGCAGAGACCTCATCAGCTTCACTCACTACTGTATCCCTGCCTCAAGAACAGTGCCTGGCATCTAGTGTGGATGAGATAAGATTCTGTGAAAGGATGCATAAAGGGCTGTTTGGATGGGTAGAAGGGGGAGTTAACAAGAAAGGATTCTCTTGGCTGGAAAGATGACTCAGAAATAGGCGCTGTGCCTAGCAAATCTAGTGATCTGAGTTCAAACCCCAGAACCCGCATAAAAATGGAAGGACAAAATGTACCCTGCAATGTTGTCTTCTGATTTCTATTTGCATGCCAAGACACATGTACACACACACACACACACACACACACACACACACACACACACACATACACACACACACACACACACACACACACACACACACACACAAGACGAGGGAGGGGATAGAAAAAGGCAGAGAGAGAGAGAGTTTTTAAAGGTTTCTCCAAGAAGATGATACTTGTGGGGAGCAGGGGGCAGGTTGAACAAGAATGAGCCAAGACTGTTCTGTAGGAAAATTCCTAAAAGAGAAACAGGAAGTTTCTGAGGCAAGAACAGGTACAGAGTACAAAAAAGAAGGGGAAGACCGGGACTAGTGGGTGTTAGGGGCCAGAAGATAGAAACACAGAGGGACTGACAGAAACATAGATGTTGGAGCTTGATGAGGACTGGAAAATAGCAGTCAGCCACAAGAATCACTCTACCCCAAATAAAGTACTCTCAGACCATCTGACACAGACAGCAGGAACCCAGGGCTCCTTTACTCCACGGAACTCAGCCCGGGTTTTGTGAAAAGAAAATCTTAAGCAGTCTGTCTTGTCAAAAAGAAAAACAACTAAATAAAGGGAAAAAAGTGAGAATCCTGGAATAATTCATAAGACCCATTTGGTGGCTATTGTCTCATGATCTGAGTGTGGTACTGCAAGCTAGCCCCTGAGGGACTGACAGGTAGTCTGAAATTTGACCAGCCTGAGCTACACAACAAGACTTTGCCTCAGACAGCAACGAAATTCCAACCAAACTAGTAATAGAATTCTTAAGTTCCCAATAGAGAGATGGTCAGTGGAAATGAGGTACAGAAGTTCCCCTAAAAATACATTTAAATTACAAATACACATATGGAAAAGCGCCCAGTGGCACCCATAATACAAGTGTGGGCTTAAGTAAGGTCCAGCCTTAAGCTACACGTTAAGTGAAAGCAAATCCAATGATAGCTACACGGTGCTGGCAAGGCCAGAAAATGGCTGCGTTCTCGGAACCAGACAATAGAGCTACAGTTGTTGGAAAGCGATTTAACATTAGGCACCGAGAGACAAGAACGGGCTTACAGTCTGAGGAAGTAATTCCTCTCTGGATGTTTGTCACAATGCCGTCAAAGTTTGTTTGTTTCTGTTTGTTTTATCTGTTTGTTGTTTGTTTTTGTTTTTGCAAAGCCCTAGGGTTCTGCAGAGATGTCTTAAGGCCTCTGGACAGCAAGTAGAATAATTATAGAAACAGAAGACTAAGAAGGGCTTTGGGTCCCTGTCTTTAGTTACTTTGCAATAGTTGAGAAGACACCATGACCAAGGCAACTTCTAGAAGCAAGGGTTCATTAGGGTTAGAGTCCATACATATCACGGTTGGGAGCATGGTGGCAGGCAGGCCGACATGACCTTAGAACAGTAGAGGAGAGCTGACACTCTAATGTGACCCACGAATACCATAACAAGAAAAGGAGAGCGCTATGAAATGGCTCAGGCTTTTGAAATCTCAAAGCCTACTTCCAGTGACACACCTCCTCCAACAAGGCCACACCTAGGAATCTTTTCTAAACAATCCACCAACTGGGGATCAAGTATTCAAGTATAAGAACTTATGGGGCTCATTCCCTTTCAGATCTGCAGTCCCCTACCCTCAGGACAAAAGGCATAATTCTGTCTTATATGTTCTATTCCAAGCCCACTTCCAAGTTTCCAAACCAGAGTCACACTGCTTGATATCCTTGAGAAACACATTATCATAAAGAAATGATGGAAATTACAAAAATAACTGTAAACATGAATGTTTCAGATTTCACTATCTATGAACAATTAAAGCATTTACTATCTACAAATAATACTAAAAATGAAAAAAAATTAAGCTATAGCAAAATAATGTACTATCCAAAATAATATGAACTACATAGAGACATGGAAAAATATATATATAGTAACATACATACATGTATAGATACAAATATAAAACAAAGATTATTATTATGTTATCATAACTATTTTAAACATTTTATTTTAGTTTTAATTGCCTATGTGTGTGTATAAGCAATAGGCACTCTTGACCACTGAGCCATCCTTCCAGCCCCTCAGAACCTTATTGAAATGTTAAAAAATGAACATAAATTACAAGTGCAACATGCTAGACATGGTTGGGTTGTTTTTATATTTCCTTTTTTTTTTTCCTGTAACATGCTTTAAAAATTTCTTTTCCTTGAGATTTAAAAATAATTCATGATGGCCATAGACCCATGCGTTTTCACTTATCTCTGTCTCTCAACATCTAGCCAATAAGCTAGCCTAGAAGAAACACTAACTTTTTTTTAAACACGTAGATATTTTTAATTAAGATCTGGTCATAAATTAAGTCCGAGAGAGAGGAGTTGGAAAGCCGCTTGGCAGATGGGCTCAGGGAAGTCTCGGGCAGAAGCATGCATTTGTCTGGGACCCTCAGAGGGTCCCACACACGTGTAAAGAGTAAGGAAGAACACTCTGGAAGGGCAGGGAGACAGAATGGAAGGTAGGTACTGAGTGTACTTGGGAAGAGAGAGTCTGTGTGACTCTCATACAAGGCGCATGGAGGGCAGGAGGGGTAGCTAGAAAGATGCTCTGAGCCCACAGAACAGCTCACTTGAGAATAAAGATTGTCTAGAGAAGCTTGTGGAAGGCTACATGGTCAGAACTGAACTTTCTGGAGACGCGTGTGTCTACAGTGTACACCATGTGCGTAGAGCTGTTAACTGTGATGAGCGGAGCCCAGGACATAGGGGAAATAAAAAAGATGGGGATGGAAAGAGGCTGGAGCTGTAAGAATGGATAGCAGGGTGCCACCGTTATAAATGAACTACACAGTCTTCTCTAGGACCGAGCCCAGAATTCACTGGGCCATACATCTGCCCTTAAATAATCTGGACATTTGAGAGGAGGGATAAGAAACTCCGTCCTTGCACCCAAACTTAACTGGCTGTAATATGCCCAACACGCATGTGCACCCAACAATTAAAGCCCCGTGGTTTCTAACATTTGTTTATTAGCAGTCCCAAATGTTTCCTGTGCTATATAAAGTTTACCTTTGACTTCAACCCGGGGGAAGTGAAGGGTGGAGCCCTGAGAATGGGAGGAGGGAGACACAGTAGTTGCAGCTCCGTGGCAAGAAAAACATCTCGTTTTTTAAAATAATGCATTCACTCCGAAGCCCAGGACTAAAAGGTCGCAAACTCGCACGAAGCACCAGTGATTTAGGGCTCAGTTCAGCAATGCGTGGAATGTAAAACTACACGCAAACCGCAACACAGCAGGGATGGCGCTGCGCCTCTGGCAGGAATCGCCGTTTCCCACACAGGCCCTAAATCTGACCCAGCAATGAAACTTTTAAGATTTTGTAAAAATAGAATAGTTGGGAAATCTTGGCCACTTTTAGTTGAAAGAAAAAACAAAAGGGCCATCTTTTCTGGGTGAAATTTAAAAATCTGCCACTGCCCCCCCCGCCCCCGCCCCCGCAAGATATGCTAATGATGAATTGGGGGAGGGGTATTGTCAAACATCAAAGCACGTTTTCCCCTTAAGTTACCTGGCAAACCCATTCTAAGATGCTCTGGTATTTGTTGATTGTTTTATGATCCATCAAGAGTCCTGCGAAAGTGTCCGGTCAAAAAGCAACGTGTGTGGCAAAAACTGACTACAAAACGCTTACTTACATAGCTATCATGAGTCAGAATTATCTTCCCTAACCTTCCGACTACGGAAGCCCTGCGACGGTGGGTGCTATTCTCCACAATGAACAAATTTAAGGAGCAGGTTAAGTTTATCGGTCTTGCCAGGTCTACAGCATAGCCAGGACTCAAATCCAAACCCTTCCAGTCTCTAAATCCAGCTTCCTTCTCTTACATCCACTTCACAAGAAGGAATTTCCCACATCCACTCAACAATTATATTTAGAAATCAAGACATACCACTGATGTCTTGGTAAGCACTTAACTGGCTTTTCTGGACTGTTAGCCCAATGTTGGCTCAAACCAGGGCTGTGTTTCTAGTCTCTTATCTATGTAGTATTGTACTCATTAAGTAGAAGCAACTCCCATGTTTTATGTCAGAGCCCAGGTTAAATTATAGATGAATTCCTGGTAGCCTGATCCAGAGTCTGTCTAGTCCCCTCCCTCTCTCCTTCCCTCCCCGGCTACCCCTTCCCTGTCAGGCATCTCACTAATATTTATTTTGGAACTGCCATGCACAGTATTATGACCCAGGCTTCTGTAAAAATGGAACGTTCTCGACTAGCACTTGAAATGAGCATATCCAGACAATGCACTCTGCTCGATGCTTACGACCGAATTATCTCAAGAGGCTATCAAGAGCTCTCAAAGTCCTCGTGTTAACTATGTCCTCCATTTAATCCAGCCCCCACACAGGCAGAGAAGAAGGCAAGATCTAAACATGACACACAAAGAAAAAGAGAAAGAACTCAGTCTCTCCTTCTTCTACCCCTCCGCTCTCCCATATCTGCCCCTACTCCCAAACTAAATATAGAGAGGCCAAGCATCAAAACCCAGGCCTGAAATTTTCCAAAGTGGCGATCAACAAACCAGCGTCAGCTGACCCATGTGACACTCAAAGGCATTGCCCAAGTTCGCACGAGCAGCCACATGGAAAACGGGAAGTGGGGTGTGTACCTGAGCGGGCCTTAGGAAGCTCTGCAGGCATTACCCTGCTGTACAGCCACCCCCACCAGTGCACACCACAGGAAAAGCTACTGTGAGCTCAAAGGCCAGAACCCCAGCTTTTCCTACCCTCCTTAAGAAGGCTAGATCCTGGATACAGAAATGCTAACGGATCAACAGACATAAAGTTAGCACTGTACTCAAAGGCTTGTGGGTTTTTTGTGGTTTTTTTTTTTTTAACATTTCCCTTATTGGAGAGGGGAAGGGAGAAAAGGCTTCCTTTCTTGACCCTACAACAAATTCCATTAAACTTCAAAAACAATGGTCTGGGATTCTGGAGGATGCAGACAGGAAACGAGAAGAAAGCTTTACAGAAAAGTTTAAAACGTGTTGTTGTTTTTTGGTTTTTGGTTTTTTTTTTTTTTCCTTTTTCCTTCCAGAGGGATGGTTGTATCTTGACAGTGAGAGCTCATGGCAACTGAGAACATAATTAGATTTGAATGTCATGTACTTGTGACTGGGTGTATCGCACATCAAAACAGATTTAGCATCCAGTCGGAGCGGCAGAAACGTGCAAATGCCAGTGGCCGGTAAATAATTAATGATCGCCCCCAAAGTTTACAAATGCTTCAAGTGCCCTACAGATTCAATCCCATTGGACTTCCAAGTTACTTGAAATTATTGTTCTGTTTTGTGCAGTGTTCATGGTGAATTTATCATTGAGAGCAGAAGTCACTTTCTACCTGATGTCCGCTTGTTTCTTGGGGCAGTTAATTTATGAGTGTTTCTTATGGAAAAGATAACCCTTTCCCCCAAACATGGTGTGATAAATGCGGGCTCAGTGTCATCACCGTGGGGTTCTGTATTATAAAATGGGGAGTGTTTGGAATGAAAACTGAGCTCGTCTTTATTTCACCAGTATCTATAAAGCTTAGGAGAACAGTTTTGAAATTTGACCCAGATGACTAAAATTCATCACTGCAAAAAAAAAATTCGTCTCAAAATGTGATTTGATGGTGATTTGTTACCGAGCTTCTTTGGAGAGAACTGAAAGTATACATTTTTCTCTTTCTTAAAAAAAAAAAACAAAAAACTTGCCCCTCCCCCCACCACCAAATGCAAAAAGAATTCATCTTGATTGTGAAATCAAGAAACAAAGATACAGGCCTATTGTGTAATAATCAGCCCACATCTCAATGAATAAGTAATATTTCTCACAAACCCAAGTTAGATAGTGGATTTATTTAACCTCTTGGGGTCAGGTAATAAATACTAAGTGAATTATTCAGCCCAATGGCTAATCAATACAATTCCATGATATATTTTTTGTGTTTCATAAAAGGTTGTACACTAAAGGCAGTGAGCAATTATGGAAATTGGGCTGGAGCTCCTCTCAATTCCTCTCCTGCTTGAAACCCCAGCAGGCCACCTTGACAGCAAATCGATTAGTGCTCCAGTAAAGCCGCTCAGTGACCCTTGACCTCCTTCTTGCAGGCCTGACAGAAGAGAGAGTATTTTATATTTATTTTATTGAATTAACTCCATCTTGCCTGTACCAACGCTTTACACATATTAGGCCGGCAAGCTACAAGCTACTTCACCATCTCCCCATTCCCCTGCTAAGCAAGCCCCGCCCCCCTGCCCCGAAGATTTCTTTGTTCTGGTTTTCCTTTCACTTTTGGCCTCAAAGTAGGATTCCACCCTGAGACTCCAGGAGGAGCTCCAGGAAATAAAAATAAAGGGCACAGCATATATCGTCTGCCCAGGTTCCTGCCCACCTAGTCCGTTCAGGAGAGTGCGTGCTCCTCCCCCTTCTCACCCCATAAAGACAAGGACCACTCAATAATAGGTAACCCAACGGCAAGCATTATTTCTTCAAAAAAACAAACGGAGAGACTCACTACCGGTCAACAACCACGAGCTGGTGAGCCAAAACCTCCTTAACTTTGGCTTCTGACAAATGGGACAGCAACTGAAGGATGTTGGGCTAGAAGGAGGAAGTGTGGGACAGCGATGGTAGACCTAGGTGATAGAATTCAGTTAACCGGACTCCACGCACAGTCCTCCCACCTACCCTAGCTGCAGACTTTGGACAAGTCACTGCAGCATCTCTAAGCTCAGCTTTCCCCTGTGCATGAGGGTGACATCAGCCGTCTGTGTATAATGAGCAATGGTGGCTGGCAATGCTGTTTAATCAGGTTCCAAGGGATGTTATATGGGTAGAGGGGCAGTAACTTTTCAGCCCTGTTTCATGAGCAGAGAGACTAAAGAATGTGGGGACTCGGGGTTCACCCTTCCTGGTACTGCCATTTCCGAGTTCTTGTACACACAGACTTAGAGGACCTCGTAGCTTAGAACTGAGCAATCACTCCTGGGCTCTTATCTCCTCCCCAGACCAAAAATGGAAGACCTCCTCCCTCACTGCAGTGCCCTGTCTCATTCTGTTTATTCCTTGCCCCTGTCATAAGGGCAGAGTCTTAGGGGAGTTAATGACTTCATGGGGACAAGGTGACGATAGATGGATTTTTGGAGGGTAGAAGAGAAAACTAGAGTTAGAAATCAGAAGCAAGTCAATCCAGAATTGCGGTCAGTGTCTCAGTTACCTCTCTGGAGGTGAGCTGGCCCCTGCACATAGAGTATTTCTCTGTCTAGAAACTTACCTAGACCTTCTCCTGCTTCTTCAGCAAGGAGGACCTCTGTCACCTCCCCTTGTGTTACATCAGCCATCCCCAGGTCTTCTAAAGGAGAGGGACTGCTGTCTAAGCCTATTAGCCAGAACTGTTTCTACACAAATGTATTCACCCAGGCTTTCTGGGCAGTGCCATGTGACAGGAAAAGCTTTGCAGCCAAGGTTCTTGGGGGGCTATTATGAGGGAAGACTGTTCTGATTTTGTTTCTCATCTGTTTCTGTTTGTTGTTGCAGACATATGAGTTGTACACTGTTTATCTCAGTAGTGTTTTCTCTGCTGGTCCATTCTTGATCAGCATAGGGAAAAGACTTAATATCTCTCTCTATCTCTCTCTCTCTCTCTCTCTCTCTCTCTCTCTCTCTCTCTCTCTCTCAAAGGCATGGGAAGAGTAGAGGGAATCCCCGACAAGTTCTCTCTTGGGATGTAGATGTAGGTACAATAGTTTTACATGTCAATGGCCAATGAAAATACCTTCTCATAGACAGAAACTCCTAATCCACGGAGTGGGTCCTAGCTATGGGAACTCATGAGAGGCGACAATGACCAACAATTTAAACAACCCCTGAAGCAACAGTGGCGTTGGCCGCCACCATGTAAGAGGAATTTAAGGCTGGATTATTGGAAGGCTTTAGAGTAGAAGAGGTTAGCAGATTCACCTAGAAGCCCCTGTTCTCCAGATGCTGTGGCGGTTGAGAAGACCTGGAGTGGGCACGGCTGATGGAATCACAGAGAGAAGAGCTTTATTTAGCCTTGCCTTGTCTTGATGAGGCCAATGAGGGGATAATAATTAAGGATTTTTCAGTGGGGGTGGGGGCGCTGCCTCATCTGATTGCATAAAGATGATTAGTGACACTTTTAACGTTTCCTTTGATCTGGTGCTCAGAAATCCACCTGCCAGGGAGGGCACTAGGCACCAGAAGAGGGATGTCATTGGGGAGAGAGAGACTCTGGTCCCGATGACCCTGATATAGGACTGTGGGCAAGTTCTCTCTTCTCCAGGCCCTTATTTGTAAAGTGGACAAGCTACTTCATACAAAATAAACACTGTATGAGTCACAGCAGTGTGTTTGCCTGGATGTCTGAGAAGTTCCACACGGGATGTTTGCTTCCTTCAAAAGCTGGAATTTAACAGCCAAAGGAGTCTCCTCCCCCACCCCCACCCCCACCCCTACCCCCACCCCCACCCCCACCCTCACCTCCACCCCCACCCCCACCCCAAAGGACTAAAACAGAAATCCATTTTCTCGATCAGGTAACCCCGCAACCAAAACAACACAAGTCCCCGGTGGAAATGATCTGGCCAGGATGCCCACAGCCCTTGCTCACAGGCCGGTCCTGTTGAGTCCTTTCGCAGCATGGTGCAGAAACCCTTCTACCAGGTCCCACAGAAAGAGAAATCGCTCACACCTTTGTATAACTCCACGCACTAGACCATAAATTATTCTTCCCCTTTCTTACACTTTCAGAATCTATACAAAAGTGATTACCTCGGTCATTTCTCAATATTACATTCATGCTCAGAAAAATAAGCATTTTCAGAAAGTTACTCACTTTTTTTTTTTTTTTTTTTTTTTTTTTTTTTTTTTTTTTTTGCAGCACGCCAGGTTGCTAGATTGTACTAGTTAAAATGAAACTAGGATATAAGACTACCACGCCCTTCTACGCACATTACATTTCCCTACAAATGCTTCGATTTTCACAGGTTGTCCCGGGTACAGCTAATTGAGACATTTTGTTAGACCTTGTGTTGTGCCGTTCCATATATTAAGAAAACAAAATCAGAAAGCAAGCTGCTAAACGAAGTAATTTCCTTAGTTGAAGTTCCCTCGTTTCAGAAAAAAAAAATGTATTTAAATATGAAAAGTCATTTGTCCATGAAACTAAAGCCCAACTGCTACTGGACATCAATGACATATCACCTCATGAGCTCTTGGGATAGCTTTAAAATATTCTTTTGGATCTGATTTTCGATCACTCAAAAGCAAGACTTGGATGGGGAAGAAAAGGAGAGAAAGCCCAAAATCTTGAAATGAGCACAACCGGGCACTTCTAATAATGGAGACAAGATTCATTCATGATGTATTCAGTTGATCCCAAAAGGAATACTGGACACATTCTAAAGTGTATACCCCAAGCTGTTCTCTGTACACCTGCAATATTAACCATTTGCTAAAGAGTGGCAGATTTCTTTCTATTGTCGTGTCAACTAAAGCCTCCACTAAAGGCCATGGACATTCATGCTCCAAACCACAGAGCTCTGGGCTCTGGCAGAGGAGCCCACAAGATAACAGCCAACGCCGAGCTGACCCTCCCTCGCCTGTCGGCACCGGGACCCGGACTATAGAGCTCTAGAACTGGACTCCAAAGTTGGGGTAAACTGACTCTCTCTGTAGCCAAGGAGAGAGACAGAAAGAGGAAACACTTGAATATTTAATAAACAGTTCTGCGCAGGCTTTTGAGTCCGGGCACACAGAGCTTGTAAGCATGATCTACTTTCCATCCGCTCCGGTCACCTCCAAGATGGCTGCGCCGTCCAGATGTCTAGTCTTAAGAAACTGGTAGCCTTTCTTTCTTTTTTCTTTCTTTCCTTCTTTCTTTCTTTCTTTCTTTCTTTCTTTCTTTCTTTCTTTCTTTCTTTCTTCCTTCCTTCCTTCCTTCCTTCCTTTCTTCCTTTCTTTCTTTCTTTCTTTTTTTCTTTCTTCTCAGGCTGATTTGTCAGCATCCTCTCTCAAAAACCTGCAGAATTGCTTTAATCTTTCATTTGAGTTTCACTTCCAGCCACAGAGATCGTCCAGCCTCTGTGCCCTAGGGGTTGCCAAGCAGCAAGTCCCTGCAGACAGGTAAAGCATCCTCAGGAAATACAGAGAACTAGACTGAAGGAGAAAGGACAGCGAAGATCTTCCACATGCATTTTTAACACTGCCAAATTTAACTAAAACGTTTCCCTGGTAGTGCTTTTAACTAACAAGCAGGCAATATGCTGTACTATAAAATGTTTTATTTTAACGCCTTCCAGTTTGGGGCTCTGTAGCTGCTGCAGGTATGTATGTCCATTAAAAGCAGCGCAGACTGTAAATCAGATCCCCCATTCCTTTCACAGCATAGGCAGCTATGCTCCTGTTGCAGAGCACACGGCTTTCTCCGACACGGATGGGGGTGGCATCTGTTTGTACAGGGGAGAAGAGACCCTTCTTAACATGTGAATTTATGCTTTTAGACAGCTGGTTGTATGTAGACAAGAGACTCCAATAAACAGATTTTATGGTAGCTGCTTAGAAACAGATTCCGTGTTTCATATCTCCAGGGGAACCGTCATCTCATTCAAAGGAAAATACAGAGGCAAAGCCTTGGCAGAGTTCTAAGTCACAGTTCACGACACAGTGTGGTACCTAACCTTACGTATAGCCACGGTCATGGGATCTGAGTCTGACCCGTCCTCAGTGCTTTAAAGTAAGCTAATAGTATTTCTGAAAATATGGTTCTACTGGTACCTTTCGCCCCTGCATAAAAACACGGCGAATGCTACCTGGAAGACGCTGATTGGAAATTTTTAATACTGTGCAAGATACACAATACTGAGTATGGATTCCCAGACAGATAGGATTTTTATGAAGCATAAATCTTAGAGATTACTGTTGTTCTTAAAAGAGGCGTTGATGTACTTGCTTTAAGGGGATGTAGCACTGTTTTGTTTTCTGTTTTTGTTTTTAAATAAAGAAAAACAAAGATTATCTGTGTCACATATGGATTTCATGTGGTTATTTTTTTTTAATATCTCATTTCTCTGAGTGAAATTTCCTTTCTGAGTCTAAGCCACTGCCATGAAGGGAAGCCAAGAATAATGCAAGTTACAAAACAGGTTGAGAGAATATTTTTTTAAAGCACCTTGAAATTTCCATAATTTACAATAGATATTCACGCACCTCAATAAAGAGGCTGACACCCTGCCCATACCCCTAACTCCGTGTGAGGAACAGAGGGCTTTTACCAGGAAGAAAGAATTAGCTATTTCCAGAGAAATCCATAGGTTGGCTGTAAACTGGCTCTCACCTCCTGGGCCTCATTTTAAAGATGGCTCCCTACAAGATGTCCAAGGAGTCCATTCACTTTTATTTACCACACCAAACATTGCTGTGGTTGATGCTGTTCAGCCCCACAAGATTGTGGAGATTTAAGGGCAAGGACGATATTTAACTTCATTTTTGCTTACACAGCTGTGGTGGAGGGAACCACAGTCTACTGATCTATCCAAGAGAGAGAGAAAGAGGGAGAAAAAGAGTGTGCCCCAGTGAAATCTGTGAATGAGAGTGCTTTGACTACAGAATGTCCCCATCATAGCCCTCAGCCACCACAGTTACGCAATTGCAAGGGAACTTTTTCCCCATGCAAAAAAGTTTGGCGTCAGTGCCAGCGTGTCAGAGACGGTACACTGTGTGATGGGGTGGACACCTGCAGGCAGCCACTCTCCTGTCCTTGGAGTCTGGGCCTAGCCTAAATCTGAGAGCCCCTGCAAACCTGAAGATCATTCTGTCTGCTCAGTTTCAAGGTCAGGATACACAGTGATGCCCAGAGGTGCAAATTAAACACATCTCAGGTGCATAACCCATAAAGGGAAAAGCCAACCCGGAGGCAAGCCTGCCTTGGAATCCAAACCCACACCATGTGTCTAAAGGATGACCCTACTGTGGTTTATTTACCTAAAACCATGATCAACCAATTCAAATATTATCCCAAATGTCATTCTGGCTGGGAAGCAGTTAACTTCCTCCAAGCCATTAGACATATCACTATTTTCCCAAAGGAGTGGGGGTGGAGACTACTTTCTGTGTCGATGTGTGTTTGTTTTCTCAGTTCCCTTGCAACAAAAATTATATATATTGAGGCTTAAAATAGCACTATTTTGGCTTATGGCTTGCTTAAAAACCTGTCTTCGGAACAGAATTTTGCCATAGATACTGTATTTGCAAATGTGTTGGTTAAAAGTCAAAGTTGTTGGGCTAGAGAGATGGCTCAGCGGTTAAGAGCACTGACTGCTCTCACAGAGGTCCTGAGTTCAATCCCAGCAACCACATGGTGGTTCACACCCATCTGTAATGGGATCTGATGCTCTCATCTGGTGTGTCTGAAGAGAGAGACAGTGCACTCAAGTACATAAAATAAATAAATCTTTAAAAAAAAAGTCGAAGTTCTTGAGGTGCATACACAACAAACAGGTTCTAACAACTTTCTAGTGTGGCTCATAGACCAGTTCCTATTTATCAAATATTCAAAGTAAGAAAATGGAGTTAAATGGAACAGTGGAGTTAAACAGTGTCATATGGGGGTAATGAGGCATCTGCTGCAGGTTGTGCTGTCCCAAACGGCCTCTTAAATTCCTCTGGAAAGGGAAAAGTCCATCACAAATGACTTGATAATCACAACCCACATGCACAAACTATCTCACCGAACAAGTATTTGATAAACGTAATGTTTCCAAAGCATAAAATAATCCAGTAGGACAGCTCGAGCAACTTCTCAGTCAGTAAAATGTTTGTCTGCCACAGAGGCATGAGGGTTCAAGAGCTTGGATATTCTGAGTGAAAATTCAAGTAAAGGAAAACTAGTCTTGGCAGCACACACTTATAATCCCAGTACTGAGAGGGGAGAGACTGGGGGATTCCTGGGACTTGCTGAACAGCCTATCCTAATTAAAGGACTCCAAGGTCAATGAGAGACCCTGTCTGAAAAAAAATAGGGTTAAGGACATGTAATGTCAACCTCTACCCTCCATATACATGTGTACATGCTCGTGCACACGCGCAAACACATACACACACACACACACACACACACACACACACACAGATCCAGATAAGAATATTGATTTTCCCTATTTGCAAATAAATTTAAGAAGGAAATTCAAGTTTCAAACATCAGAAAATACATGTACAAATTCATATGCATAGCCAGCATCACAGGAAGTGTGGAACTCTGGTCCGTCTGACCCCATGGACTACAGTCATCCTACTGAGTTGCCGAATTCTCTGTAGAGACTATTGACATAGAGCGTGCGGTCTCAGTTGGACCAACCATTCCTTTAAGGCTATGCTCCCTGAGTGGAAGTGAGTCAGTTCCTCCCCCCGGGATGTACACTCATGCCATCTACCTATGCTTTCTTTCCTCACAGCTGTAGCTTCAGCATTATTCACTAGAGTCTTTCCATAACGATCTCCCCCACTAGAGTCTAAGTGTGTGCACAGTAGAGCACAGTCTCTACCCATTACATAGTAAGTACTCTGAATGAATGAATGAATGAATGAATAAGTGAGTGAGTGAATGAATGAGTCCCTGTGTTTCAAAGGTGCCCCTGGTTTAATTCTACATAAAATACAAGGTCTGGAAATCCCAAATTGCTATCATCGTCTTCCTAGGCTAGCCAGATCTGATAACAACCACAGTTCAAATTCCCATTGTGTGTTTCATTTAAACATCTCAAAGCAGATACAAAACAAGCGGCTGGAAATAGCTAACAAAAAGTGAGAAAGACAGAAATAAGTTCAGGACTCTGCCAAAGGTCTCAATGGCAGCCACAGAGCCATAAATGTCTCAGGGCACTTCATACGTCACGAGGCCTTGCGGATGGAAGAGATATTACCATCCATTGCCAGCTCCTGCTTTGACTCACCGAGCTACCACTCCAGGAAGAGGGGTGTGATTTATCCGGCATTCTATCATCCTGAATCTTCTATTAACCGGCACTTGTGCAGTCACAGTACAATGATAAATGACAGTCATAATTATGACCCTAATTCACAGCAAGTCACCAAGGTATCCTCTGAATCACCGAAAAAAATGACACTAGGTGAAAAGTTCCTTCAGAGAAGGGATCATGTTATACAATTCCCCAGGGGCTTGATACAACACATAATTGTTTAATAAAAACTATATTGATCATCAGACTGGTATCGTGTCTGAAATGATATTCACATGCACCACGTAAAGAAATTATCTATTAGCCAGAATGTTTAACTGCATTGCATAGCCATTAATGTTTGTTAAAAGAAATTTAGCTCACCCTAAATTGGGAGCTAATGACGGCCTTGGGGTGGAGGATATATGAGCCTATCTTCCATTTAGTAATCAGCAAAGAAATTACAATATTGGGAAGGGTATTGGGAGATGACAGACTTCCAATGAGTCCTAGGTTAATGGAGGTGTCACGGTTGGTCCAATTGTTTTAACGACTAGCTGGGTAATGGATGTTGATCTAGTTAAACAAGCCAAACCAGGAAAAGTTTGCTCTGCATCCAGGGAAATCCTGGACGACATATGGGAGGGAAGTTAACAGAAGTCATGCCATCCAGACTCGTGATAAAAATTCCTTGCATTTTTAACACATAAACTAATTGTCTCTCTCCATTTCCAGCTTAGCTGAAGGGAAGGAAAATGCTCAGGAATGTGTCCATTGCCTCAGAGTAGCCATACCATTTTTTAAATAAGCAAAAATTGATGTTTCTCCAGAATACAGGTCTGATATTTTTGCCTATGGGTCCAACGAATAGCTTTATTTTTCATATGTTGAGTTATTTGGTAGCATCTGGTGTTGAGTACAGAACGTAGTTTTTACAAGAGTGTTTTGCTTGTGGGTGGTGTGTGCACGTGTATTTGTGTTTGTGTGTGTGTGTGTTGGGGAGACGTGCACAGATGTGCATTTTGAAGAAGGCAGCTCTGATATCATGTGCCCTCTGTGAATGCTCTCCACCTTATACAGTGAGGTTATGTCTCTCACTTGAACCCAGAACTCACTGACAGGCTAGTTTACCTAGGCAGCTTACCTCCAGGGATCCCATCTCTATGGTTCAAGTAGTGAGATTAGACACGAGCCACCGTGCCCATCCAGAACTTAGGCAGATGTTAGGCATTTAAGTTGTAGTCTTCATGCTTGCCAGTATCCACTGATTCATCTTTCCCAGCCCCAAATATATTTTAACTTGCTTTATACTTACCTACTTAGTGTATGTACATGCACATACATGTATGTATGCTACTGTAAATGTGTGGCAGTCAAATTACAGCTTGACAAAATTGGTTCTCTCCTTCCACGTGGTCCTGTCCTTCCACCATGCAGGACTGGGTATCAGACTTGGAAGCTTAGTGGCAAGTACCTTTGCTCACTAAGCCATCTTGCTAGCCCTCAAATTATTGCTTTATCTCATACGTATGTATCTCCTCTCTCATTCATTTGTAGTTGCTTACTTCTAAAGTGATTTTCTTAGGGACAGTAGAGAAATTGGGTTTTATAAACAAAGCCACAGTGAGAAATAAATGTACAAGAACTAAAAACAAAGACCCAAAAGAAAGGAAAAATATTAAATAACCTTTGAACCTTACCAAATACACTTAATCTTTTGAATAATTGTATAAGTATTTGAATGTGTTTTGTTTTGTTTTCCTCTGCTTTATTATAGAACAAGATATGCTTTGTAAAGTAGTCCTCCTGAACATAAAAGGGGGGTGGGGGAAGAAACTATGTTTGATTATTCAACTTCTGAAAAGCCACCATCAAAGGTTAGGCTTTTGGCATTCAAGACTAGGTCATTTGTAATTTCTTAATGCTTTTTTTCTTTTTAATGTGGAGAAGAGTCCCATCTCAAGAATTCTTATCTAGAAGCTTCTCGTAGCCAAGTTGAGCTGATGGGAACTATCAGTTTTTGCCAAGACCAAAAAAAGAAAAATCTATATGCAGTCACTCCCACCCCTTCATCTCTCTCCTTCACATACTATTTCTGACTCAAAATGAAAATATTTTTTATTGTTCTTTCTTTTTACATTTAAAAGAAAGGGGGGAAAAAAGACTCCTAGCTGCATTCAAAGTGTGAGGCTACAATTTCATTACAAGAAAGACGTGATCTAAAACTCCCCAATGTAACAAACTGAGATATCTATTTAGGGCTGGGACGAGGGGTGCTTCTGATTTGCATACGTTATCCCTGAGAATTTCCTACATGCATAATTTTAAGGTACTTAATGAGTGACTGAAATAGAAATGGAATTAGGTTGTAGACAATGACAGTAATGAAACTTGGGAACAATGAAATGGGATACAAGTCCAGAGCTGTTTGGCGAAATAAAATTGTGCAGCTCACAGTCCAGTTTCTATTGGAACTACCGCATCTTGAGATCAATTTGTCATAAAGTCCTATCGAGATTAATCAAGAGAACATTAACAACGAGCATGTTTACAGAGTTTCATTTCTCCCATCTGCCCACCATAAAAGGAGACAGTTGAGAAAATGACCCAGGATGCCCACCTTGACTCTCATCTCCCTTCCCTGTCTACAGCCAATCCAGCTGCACCCTGAACATTTGCCTCTGCGAGCATCAACACTACTGACCAGGAAACCATTATCCTGAGTCATTGCTCTCACATAACTTCTGAACTTCATCTCTTTGCCTTTGAGTTCTGCTCCCTGCAGCTCTTTTTACATCCTGCATAATCAAATCCAAATATTACTTTCCCTTCGGTTCTAGATAGAATCAACCAGTTGCTAGCTTGGGTACCAATGACACTTCATCCCACCATCTAACACATCTTGTTGTTTAGATCTCTGTTTGCATAGGTCTGTATACACACACTCTCAAGGGAAAGAAATACCTCTGTCACTCAGGAATATGAGCGATAAATATCCCCCCAACGATCTTCTATTAAACTCACTGGCTTTATTATGGAATTATGTTATTAAATTAAGCATATCAATTTATCCATCATGACAAATGTGCTTTCTCACAGAAAAATATGTAAAAGTGTGGGCTAGGGAGAGAGGCTCAGTTGATGAACTGCTTGCCATGCAACCAGGAAGGTCTGAGTTAGAACCCCTTGTGAGAAGGTGGGCATGGTGTGCTCTGTGCTTGTAATCCCAGTGCTGATAGACGGAAACAAACAGATACCTGACGCCTGCTCACCAGTCAACCTACCCTAATAAGCAAACCCCAAGTCCCAGAGAAAGACTGAATCTCAAAAAATAAGGCGGTTAGTTCCTGAAGAACCACACCCAAGGTTGACATCTGTGTAAACACACACACACACACACACACACACACACACACATAAATAAAGCATATTTACACCACATCACTGGAGATCCAACTATTAGTTGACATCGTTGTTTCTCTAGAATGCACGCTTATTGAAATTACGTGTCCTGCTTCAGGATAATAATTCAGAGCCTAAAGAAGATGTGGCCTCTGACTCTAAAAGCTCACTGACAAAGACTTCACTGGCAGGAAAGTCTGAAAGGCAAGAGATCTAATACAGATCTCTACCCACTAACCTGGGTTCTTCTGCTAGTGTGTGAGGAGAGAGCTCTGCTTCGTAGCGTTTGCCAGCTTGCATGCTGTAAATGCTCACATCAGAGGTCAGTTCATCCAATATCGTATCACTTCACCAGAGCTGGGAAGGGATCCCACTGGTTCTCACGAATCTGCACAAGCTGGCTCTAATCACTCCAAAGGATGGGACATCAACCCCCGACAAGTGCAAGCCAAGTCCTCTTTCACTAATGAATCACTTGGTTCATAGATGTTTTCTGAGCATCTGTCATTGTGTTGACCGGGGAACTGATATCCACAGCCCCTTCCTATAGGAGATTCTAGCATCCTTTGAAGAAAACTTACCCAGACAGGGATAGCAATGAAGGAAGGAAGGGAGGAAACTAGACTCTGACTGGTGAAGAGCACTTACAAAAGACAGAATGGACGGATGTCCCTGACAGAGCAACGGGAACTGTGTGAGGATAAGCAACTTGGCTCTTATCCTGAGGATAATAAGAATCTGTTTGTTGTGGTTTGGATATAAAGTGGCTCCTGTTTTGAAAGCTTGGTCCCCAGCTGGTGAGTGTCACCAAAATAGTGTATTTTGTTAAAAAGGAAACTTTTGCAGGCCCAGTTGGAAAATGTGGGCACTAGAAAAGCAGATTGTTTGGGGTACCTCTCCCTCCCTCTCCCTGGTCTCCTTCCTCTGACTTTCTCCATCTCCTCCTTCATTGTCAGGAGGTCATATTAACTCATCACTGGCCCAGAAAATTAAGAACCAAGTGACTGTAAGCTCAAATCCTGAAACCCTGAGTTAAAGTACGTCATTCTCCCTCAAGTGGTCTTTCTTAAGTCCTCAGTCCTAACAGTGAGGAAAGAACAGCTGGCGGCAGACTTTATTCTAGAGAACAGAGTCCGATGAGAATCTCTCTGACTCTAGCACCTATCAGGAGAGAGTGCAGAAGCCCGGAAGACCAGAGGTAGAAGTAAGGCACAAAGGGAAGCGGGTGGAAAGGCATCTGGAGTAGCTATAGATGAGGAATAAGAGGTAGTAGCAGAGAGCTTCCTCAGGATTCTACAACCAAAGGGACAGATAAAACTGTAACACGAGAAGAGGGCCATGTCTGGGAAGTAGAAATGAGAGCTCATATCTAGTCACTGAGTTCATCAACATGGATCCTTACGGACCCAGTTAGATGAAAACGAATGGCAATGGAAAACCTTAAAGCAATTGCCCTTCTGGGCCCTTACACACTGTCCTAAAGCCTTTCCCACCAGCTGCCACATACCCATGTCCCGCTGTTTCTTCCCTCAGCAGGATACCCTCCCCAAAACCTTACCTGCATATTTCTCCCAAATCCCCCATCAAAACCTGATTTCTGACCCTTGCTTCTTGATGAAGCATAAATGCCCCCACAGCTAACAGAGCTACCCAAGGTTTAGGTTTAACATATCTCATAAACCTTTGTAACTCCCGGTCCTGACAGGAGCTAGGTCCCATGTTTTCTATACATTGGTCCTCGGTTCCCCAAAGCAAAGTTACAACTCATCTAACAACATGAACGCACTTAGAAACAGATAAGCAGTGTCTAGTCATTCAGTCCCGGCCACCTCAAGCACCCATTATACAGGAGCAGGTACGTTCCCTGACGGGCTCGACAGAGAAGCAAGCACATCCACACAGGATGAGCACTCGATTTAGAATAAAGGATGGGTTACTGCGCTTCAGAGGCGCTTGTCCACTTCCTCTGACCTTCACACTCAATTTCTGCAAGAGATGTGTCTGGAACCTCCTGACCAGGACACACCGCTGACTTTAGTCACATCCCATCACAAGAAGGCTTCCTTCTGTGCCGTGCCAACTCCAAAGGACCCTATGGCAAGGTCTGGGTCTGGCTCTGGTTACCCAGGGATAACCCTCAAGCAAGAGAGGGCGGGGACCAGGAAATAAATATCTAGCTTCCTGTCCTTCAAGAACATGATTCTGAGGGCTGTCTGGATGGCTCAATCAGTAAAAGTCTTCCATGAGGATCTGAGTTCAACCCTCAACACTCAAGTTTAAAAAAAAGTAAGTCATCTGTGGCCGCATGCACCCATAACCTTAGCTCGGGAGACAGAGATGGTAGAATGCCAGAGACTTGCTGACCAAGCAGTCTAGCTAAATTGGTGAACTCCAGGTTCAATAAAAAGACCTTGTCTCAAAAAATAAGGTTGAGAGAGATAGAGCATGATATCTGACATCAAACTCTGGCCTCCACATTCATGCTCATGTATGTGCACATGCGTGCATATATGCACATGTACAAAAACAGACCATAAGTCTAGGAGGCATGTGTCACTCTACTCTTGAAGAATCCTGATGGGATCCAACACCTGCTACCTCAATATTACCACCAATAACAACCTATGCCCATTGTCTTTGACCTCTTATTTTTTCTCTTTCCTCACTCTCCTCCACTCACCTCCTGCCTCTGTCCACAGAGACTGCCTCCATCTCAGTCCCTACAGAGGGCTACTTTGGTGGAACTTCAAACCAACTTAGACCAGGCCACTGGAACCACAAATTTCAGGATCCACAAAGCACTGTTCTAAAGAACTCCCACCCAAAACAGCTGGAAGGCTCTCCAGGGGAGGAGCAGGGCAGCCCTGTTCTGCAAGAACATCTGGGGAGCGCGGCAGCAAGAGGTGTGTATGCACTCACTACACACTTTCTAAGTGCGATCAGGTAGAATTCCCACCTCTTCGCAAGTAGTAAAAGGGGGGCTGATGTTTTCGACTTTCCAAATTATTCACTTCCCCCCCCCCCCCGTACCGTCCCCTTCCCCTTGCATTCTTTCCACCGTGCTTTGACTCCTGTTCCCATTCATAACTCATTACACTAGACCACGTTTATCGATGTGTTCGGTGCTACTTAAAACTTCCTAGACTGGCCTCGGAACAGAAAAGGAAAAGAAATCTCCTGACTTAACATTACACATACTCTGTCATCCATTAGCATGACAAAGTCTATTTTATTTAGACATTGCCATTAATAATGAAGTGATGTATGATTTCCACTCCTGCCTCTCTTCCTTCCTTGCACAATCAATTATACATTTAAGAAAATACTTAGTGGATAGAGGACCTCTAATTAAGCGGCACTTGAGGGAGCCTGTGAAATCCTCAAAACCAAAAAAATAAATAAATAAAAGATAAATAAATAAATCTTTCAGATGCATAGGAAGGTAGAACTCAAAGGAGGGAAAAAGCCAATCAAGATATTTATGTTGTGATCAGAAAAGCATATTTCCACACCCTGTGAACTGACAAATAAGGTAAAACACCAAGCCTTTAGCCCAATAAAGACTCCAACATGAATGAAACATTGCAACATTTCGGGAGTGACAAATGCTTTCTTTTCTTGGTTCCAGCCAAAATGCCAGAACTAAGTTGAAATCAGATATTAAAAACTTAAGCCCCGAAGTGCCATCCCTTAGACAAAAACCAACCTTCTCTGTCAAGGGGGAAAAGCAAGAAAGCAGGGAGAGAGAGGAGAGAGAGAGAGAGGGAGAAAGAGAGAGAGAGAGAGAGAGAGAGAGAGAGAGAGAGAGAGAGAGAGAGAGAGAGAGAGAGAAGATTTAGGGTAGTTGGTTCTTGAGAACTCTGGAAATTGTCCAAAGTTAAGAATCGAACAGAAATAGCTAGCAGTAGATTTCCCAGAAGGCCAAAGGAGGCTGGTTTTTCTCACTCGAACCACTGCATATTGAATCCTGTTGTTAGGAGGGAGGCTTATCTGGAGTAATCTCCAATGTGATTTGACATCCTGGTTGTCCTGAAAAACTTTCTCCCGTATAGCCCAGCAGATTTCCCCAGTTTGGCACGTCCTGATGCTTTCTCTTTCTCTCCCTCTAGAGGCAGAATGTGAAGCAATAAATAAGGCTTAATATCTAGACATTAAAAATAAAGCCAGGGGTGAAGACACTGTGACAGGAACAGAAAACAGGCCTGGGAAGAGGGCCCGTACTTTGTCAAGAGAGCGGATGCGGGAGAAAAGGGAGAGGCGGTGAGGGTTACATAAGAATACTCTCTTACCCTTTAGGGTCTGCAAGCTCCCTTCCACCTCTCTCTCTCTCTCTCTCTCTCTCTCTCTCTCTCTCTCTCTCTCCCTCTCTCCATCCCTCCCTCTCTCCATCCCTCCCTCTCTTCTTCCCTCCCTCCTCTCTCTTGATATCTCTATGACTCTCACTCTACCCTGTCTCTGTGGATTTGTAATCCATCTCTCTTTCCTCCTCTGGGCCTCTCCCACCCCCACCCCACCCTCGATGTATTACTCCATGTCCCCTCTCTGTGTCCTTTCCCCTGTCTCTTGTCTGGGATCTGGATAGGTCCCTCCTCCCCAGTGGGAGAAGTGATCCCTCAACAAGACACCAGTGAGTCTCCAGAAGTAGCTCGGCATGTGGTGTGGACATAATGTGACCCTGTCACTAGAGGCAGCAGATGTCCCCTGGCAGTGTGGCCCTCAGAAGCCCATCTCTTTTTCCTATCTCCTCTTGTGAGCCTTGTGATTACAACTCAAAGGATTCTGGACAACAGCGCCAGGCTACAAGAGAACCCTCATAAAGAGCCAGGGGCATAATTTTAACAGACTTGTGTGTGCGGACTCACTTCTAACTAGTGAAATCTTCCGGCCCTTGGGTTTGGCCCTGGGTTAGGGGTCAGTAGCCCTCCTTCCTTGCTGGAGCACAGAAACCTTGGAAGGAAAGTCAGCAAGCAGAAGGCAGGTCCCAAGAGGGCATAGGGGCCAGGACTGGTTGTCTGTGCTCTTTTTAATACCACATTCTAGCAAAAAGAAAATCCTGAGCTCTGACTTTAGAGCCTTTGACACATAATTGGTAGCCAATTTTCCTAAGTGGTGAGTCAATTTTCTGCTTGTGAAATGTAACTTTACCCTGGTGAACACCGGGCCCCAGGGTTTTCAATGTGGCTTAACAGCAATTATATGAATGTTAGGAAGGGGGGGAAGTGTTAAAGTCTCTACATTTGCATTTGTATGTGTTTTTACCTCTTAAAGGGATAGAAGATATCTCTTAACCAACTCACCCACGGAAAAACCCTCCCAGAAGCAGGCTCAGGATATCCTGGGAAAGAAAACCATTTATAAGTCACACTACAAAGGGTACTTTTTTTTTTTAGATTTCTGCAAATATTCCAGCCAGTAGTGAGATGTAATTGGTTGGGGGTGACATTTAGGAGGTCAGTTATAGCATGAGTTCCTAGCTCCCCCTCCAGCTATTTTCTTTGCATGCACCCTAACCCCTTTACTGTGCCCATCCCCACCTCTAAACAAATACCCAGTGGCGCTGGGCCCCTCCCCTTTGCAGGCTGGTCCCCCCACCCCCCAGGCGGCTCGGCTCGGCTCGGCTCCACATGTGCTGTGCGACTCCGCTTTCACTGGCGACAAACTGGAGCCGGGGCCTTTCCGTTCAGGAGGAACTCGCTACGTGTCGCTAACAACAGCACAAACACCGACTGCCCGGCTCTGGGCTCCGCTGCCCACAGCGCACTCGGCACCAAAGAGCCTCAACTGTAAGAAGTAATTCATGAGGTCCCACAAAGCCACTACTGAGAGTCATGGAGCAGGGGGGTGAGAAACGGGGTGTTCCTGCTCCTGGGGCCTCCATCCCAGCAGATCTGAGCTGCAGTAGTCACATTCACAGCCCAACACAAGCAGTTTGTCCAGGGTTTGTCTCATCTCACCTTTAAAAAAAATTTCTACCGTGACAAGCCATCTCTTTATCTTCCATTAATCGTGCTTTTAAATCACCATCCAATTAATTGATAGGATGTTCTTACAGATATAGTTCACATATGTGTTGAATAGGTGGACTTAGTTTTCAGCGTTCATTTATTCTTTGACTTCTTTGACCCTTACACACATGTATCTAACAGAGTCTGATCGAAGCTGTCCCTCCACCCTGGTGTACCCTCCCACTCACCGTTCTCTTCTAAAGAAATCCCAATCCAACTTTTACGGCTTTTTCTTGTGTAACCTACCGTATATAACTTCGCCCACCCTCAACACAAGTCCTAAAATCCAATCTTTGACTTTAGCCGAAATACAAACGTCATACCGCAATCTTGTATTTCCACAGAGGTGAACGGTCCCTCCCCACACTGGCTCATGTTATGCTCACCCATAAAAAGATATAACAGCATCGCTAAGGACTTTCCTGGGAAACTTGCTACATTTGTTTCAAAAGACACATTTATTATAACAAAATAAAAAATAACACGGGGTGGGGTGGGGTGGGGGGAGGGACTGATTTTAGAAGCATCTATGAGAAATAAATTTAAAAAAACAACTTGGCCAGGAAACAAAATAACGGAATAAATTATATTTAGAGGTCACCAAACAGGGAAAAATACATAAGAGAACTTTCCCCAGACTAAGAGACAGTATGCCAATACAGGCATTTCGGCACGTGTCCTGATTTTGGAGAGGAGGGTAAAATAAAAACTTGAGTGTGGAAAAGAGATCGACTGTGGGACTCTTGACCTCAATTCTGAAAGGGAGAAAAGCAGCCGGTGCACAAACACACATGTGAAACTTGGTAACAGAGCCTGTGTCAAAAGCAGGGTTGTCCCATCAAATGAGTCTCCCAGAGACTTGCTCTGTGACTCCTGTGTTCAGTGTTAAGTCATGGGCTTCCCTAAATCCCAGCCACAATGAGCTGTCCTTGTAAACACCTTTATACTTCTCCCTAGCTCTCCAGTGGGTTTCTTCAAGTTCCCACCTCTGGCGTCTATGCCTGACTGGAATTACTATCGAAACACATCCTTCTCCCTAGGAGTTTAAGGGAACAGCCTTCAGGAGAGGCCTGAGGGAGGGATAATTGTTTGGTGGGCACAAGACGGGGGAAACTCGCCCGTCTCCTCAGTGGTCCCTGAGACCCTGCTAAGAAGGCTGCTTACCTCTGACAGCAGCCCAAGGCAGGTTTAGGCACCCAGGTTTCATGTTCCTGCCCTTAGCTTTGTGTCTGTGATGGCTAGCACATCTCTTTTTGTGGTTGTAATTTAAATGAGACAACCCACTGCACAGCTGTCTCGGTCAAATTATGCAGGGCCATGTGGCCTTTCTTCAATCTTTAAAAAGTCTGGGGCACCTCTGACCATGTTTGAGGGAAGCCCAGGGGAGCGATGACCAACAAAAAGGAATAGCAATTACGCCAGCAAAGGGTGGAAATTTGCCTAAATGAATGTATTCAGGGCAGCACTCAGAAAATGGAAATGTTAGTTTTTATACTGAGACAGAAGAATGTCATGACCAAGATCCTGATCTTTGGGGTTGGACACAGCAGGGTTGGCATTCTGGTCCCCCTATCTAACAGCAGCACTGAACCTGAACATGTTACTTAACCTCCCGAAGCTGCGGTTGCCTTCCTCATAAAACAGAGAGAGGGAACCCTTACCAAGTGGGCTTGCAAGGTTTAAATGGGAGAATGTGTAGCAGACATGTAGCTTAAGAAAGGCTGGCTATTACGTTATCATTACCACCACTGATAGTTAGTATAATAGCACGAGGATATGTAACTGTGAATGCCAGTCACCACCCAAGACATGCCACCCATAATCCAGGAGAAGACTAAGTTCACACAGTCTATAGAGCCCCTCAGTTTATAAGCCACAGAATTGCATGTACTCTCTCTCTCTCTCTCTCTCTCTCTCTCTCTCTCCTCTCTCCTCTCTCCCCTCTCTCTCTCTCTTCTCCCTCTCTCTCCCTCTCCCACCCCTCTTTTCCTTTCTTGAAACCCCTCTATTACACACACACACACACACACACACACACACACACACGTATGTGTGTGCGTGTCTCTACATGTCTGCCACAGAACTACAAACAGAAAAGCCTGTGAGCAAACATGCTGGCCCATTACAAACCAGCAGAACTGTAGACACAAAATAAGTAACGCATCCCCAAATGAAAACAAGGTCATTGCACAGCAAAAAACAAACTTTTCTTTCTTTGAAAGAAAAATCTATTGTCTGCTCCTTTTAAAATCAGAGGCTAAATCACAACCAGATGGCAAGAGGAGAGGACCCCACCTTGGGGCACTTCCTTGGGATAAATGGCTACTTCGTGTCCACTGGAAGAGGTTGTTGGCCAACCCACAGGGCGGTTGCTGACTGCTAATTGTTACTGAACCAAGGCCGTCATTGCTAATGTAAATTAATAACAAAATTCCAGGGGCATATAGATTTCTTGTAATAATGAGTCTTGCTTTTTCTTTCTTTTTTTTTTTTAGTTCCATTCAGCATTTCTATAGAATTGATACTCTGTATATTAGCTCTGTAGTCATTTTGTCTGAGTACTTGATCCTGTTTGCAGTCAAGGTTTACCAGACATAAAAAGAACCAAAGGAAAGTAAATGAGAGACAGGAAATCCTGGGAGGGTTCCTTCTGCACTGAGAAGTCTCAGGGATCATTATCCATGGGGCTTAAAATGTTGTTTCTTTGGGGAATCTGTCAAAACATTATAATGTTTATTTGTGGCCATTCCAAGATGAGAGAGAAAGGGAGAAAGAGATGGAGGGGAAGAAGAGAGGGATGGTGGAAGGATGCCAAAAAAAGGAGGAAGGAAAGAGAGACCTTATTCTCATTGGGGACAAAGTGTGTGTGTGTGTGTGTGTGTGTGTGTGTTTCACATGTGTAATTTCTTCTTCTCTGTACATTACCAAAAAAACCAGGTTTTTAAACTCTCTCTCTCTCTCTCTCTCTCTCTCTCTCTCTCTCTCTCTCTCTCTCTCTCTCTCTCTGTGTGTGTGTGTGTGTGTGTGTGTGTGTGCGTTTCACATATATAATTTCCTCTCTGTACATTGCCAAAAATAAACAGTTTTTTAAATTTTCTCATTTCTTTAAGCTTGAGGCCTACCCCCACAATATCGCCATGCAGAAGTCCAGGAAATGATCAAAGCACACACCTTCATCACTTCATCATTAAGATGCTCATGCTTAGGGGGCCTAAAAGGGAGTTTCCCACCTATTTCCACATATGAAGTAGGTAAGCTAAGAATAAACAACCACTTATTAAGCAAATCCTCTGTGCAGTTTGGTATACCTCTCTCATATACCTTCTTTTAGGTCACTTCACCCAGCAGACATGTCTAAGCCACAGGAATTCCTTAAGACAGCTGTGAGATGTCACATCCACTGGTATCCTCTACTGATGGCCTCCCCGAGTTACGATTTCAGGTAGATAAACATGTTGGTACACACTCCTTGCGTTTTACAAGCCTACAGTTTTTTTGTTTCTTACTAGATCCCTTCCCCAATTCACGCTACCAATGAATTAAATATGCCAACTCAATTAGCCTCATAAGGAAGCTCCTCTAACGATCTCCCTCTGTAACTTTGCGCCTTAAGGTGGATCTTAGCAACAGATGGAGGCTGTGCTTCCTGCCTTATCTTTATTATCTACCTGGTGCTTGGAACACAATAATGACCGAGGGGAAGCCTAGCTGAGCATACTGCTGGGTGTTCAGTCTTGACTGCGAAGTCACTCTTCACACCTCACAAAAATGCTCACACAAGGACAACAGACCATCCTCCAAGGCTAGATACAAGGTTAGACATATTTACAGGAACATGGAGAGGAAAATAATTATGAAAAGGGGAACCTTAAAGATCTGGTATCCAGGAGTCTCATTTTATAAACGAGAAAACCGAAGAAGCTCAGAGGAAAGGGCCTTCTGAGGTCCATGTTCCTAAGCAACACTAAGGCGACCCAGAACACCAGCTCCTCTGTGTCCTGCCTCAGAGTTCTACACCAGGTCGATTCTCAGCTTCAATGTAAATCAATCAATCAATCAATCCAGCTTTAGAATGAGCAACTGAACACGTTGTATCTGTGATGGTACCCAAGTGTGCTTGGACCATAAGAGAAGGTGATACCTAAACCTGGCTCATAATTGGAAGTATAAGTTGGCAATGATTTAAAACAATGAGTTTCCTGGGAGACTAACCTACACTGAATCCATATTCAACTAAGTAATTGAATAATTGAGTCCATAGTTGCCAGACAGTGGCCTGGCAAGGGAGACATGACTAGTAGAAGCAGGATGGAAGGATTCAGTAGTGATCTGAAAGAGACAAGTGTACACCAGATATGACTGCCCCTTGGAAATCCACAAAGTGTCTGCAGAGTCCCCAACCCAGGTACATGGCTCCAATGACCTTTATAGAGTGGCTGCCACAAGAACACTTGGGGAATACCCATACACCTTGCTACACTGTTTATTTCTCCTATCCGGGGTCCGGTGCCTCCATTGGTAGTATTTCTGCCATCTCTAAATGTAAGCAAACGGTCCTCTCAAACCAGACACCATTCTACCATGGAGCCGTTTTTGTAAGTTTAACAAATCTGTTCTATCTGCTTTCAGACATTAAAATATTTGGAAGCACAAGGGAATTTGGCTTGTTTATTATAGTTTTTAAAAAGGAAAAACAGAGAAGATACATAGAGATATAATCATACCTTTTAAGATTAAGTTGTTGGCCAGATGGTGGATGGAGGGGTGCAGGAAGATATAATTCTTGACCACAATTTAATCCCATTTCTGAAGCAAGAGGTAAACCTGAGTTTCCTAAGTCGAGCTAAACATTTCAGGCAGGGCCTCATAGGCTCATCGTTCACGGGCAGAAACGGCCACTATTTCCTTCCTCTGAAAGGTGGACACCCCATCCCCAGGTTGCAAGTTACCTGCCCTTCCTTCACCTTTCGGAATCATCTCCCTGTGGCTCCTATTAAAAAGATGCCAAGGGTTAGAAATTTCTCCCTGCATCTTCCCCATGACTTCTGTCCTTCTCTTTGTCATTCAAAAGTGTGACAAGCTGCAGGCTTGGACAAAGTCATTTACCAGAATGATTTTTGAGTATGTGCAACAGCAGTGCCCTCCCTTTTTTTTTTTCTCTTCTGTATGATTTTCTTTTCTTTTCTTTTTTTTTTTTTTGCAGAACTATATTCTGCAACAATACCTCATTTCCTTTAGTGTTATTTTTGGAAAGGACCATTTATTAAGTTCGTTTAGGCCTAACTATAAGGTAATTTTTAAACTGAGGAATAGACTCTGAAAATTGCCAAGTTCAATATTTATGTAAGTCAGTACCTTCCAGAAAAAGATAACAGCCAGAGACAACTGCTGATGGGGAGATGTCTGAAATTGAAAGGCTTTTTATAAAATTCCTACTGGGAAATGTCTATTGATGAAATAGCTCTGACAAGAGAAACAAAAATGCCATTTTTTCCCACAGTGCTATGACATGGCATGAAGAGCACAGTTTCAGTCATGTGAGGTGCGTAAGCTTTTAAAGGGTCAAGACAATTTTAGGATGGGACATTCCTCCTCCCAGTGACTGTCATAACTTCTTACAAACAACTTAACGGGTGTTTGATGCCTCCTTAGAGACGTGCAGCTCGGCCCTTTCCTTGGACCCAGACCCAGAAAATCTAAGTTGCACCCTTTCCTGAGGCTAATTTCACAGAAGGTGAAACAGACAACATCTCGAGACTCAGACAATACAGAGAATAGCAGAAAAGTCGCTGGAAACTGAGCCAGGGCCTCTGCTTGTGGTCATGGTTCTAGGGCTACTAACAGCTTTGGGCAATAATGTGGAAAGATCTTTGAAAAGAAGGGACTGGATTGACATCTCTGAGAGTCAGTGTGGATGGGAACCTGGTTTCACCCTCTCTCATTTGAAAAGCATTTTAGACTTGTCTGCCCTAAGTTTACATTGTCCATCCAAGTTACAGGTACACAGGACAGCAAGGATAACAGAAAAGGTGAGGTTATAGAAACTAAAGTGATAAAGCTTAGAGAGCCTGCCCACTTAAAACAAAAAAAAAAAAGTGAGTCTCTGAGCACTCTCTGTTTCTTTCCCTCCAAGAGCTGAAGTGTTGTCCATTCCTGTTACTCTATGTAAAGATCAGTGGTTCTCAGCTAAAGATTCGTGAGTCTAGCCATAGAAGTCTCCACATCCACCAGAACTGAATGAAAAGACCTTTCCTACATTCTCAAAAGTCAGTTTGTTGTTGTTTTTTTTTTAAACTGGTAAAACCTCAGAGAGACTTTTCTAGAAATGCAAACAGCTTTTCTCTAGTTATATTTTTATAGTCTATATCAGAGATGTACGATTTGTCTGTAAGCGAATATTTTGAAAATGAACCAAGAACCTGTATGTATTTCCCTCTTATTATTTCTCATTGCTGCTTTAAGTCCATCTGCAGGAGAGAAAAAAAGATAAAATATGAGAAGTTCTCTGTAGTAGGGAGCATAGGAGAAAAACTCTAAGCTCAAAGAAGCTCCGAGAACCTTCCAGTCTACCCTCAGCCCTACTTAGAAACAGTATAAATGAAGCTTCCAGCTGAAGAATCTAGAAGTTTCTCTTTTCCACAATGACAGTGATGTATAAGGCAGTCCCCAGGAGGCCTTTATAACAGAGATAAAGAAATGGCCTCTTCAGGGTCTACTTTCCACAGGCCTGAGAAAAAAGATCTTTCTAGAAGCCCACCACAGTGGCACCCTTGGAATCCCCAGAGGACAGTCCAGACCAAACCAGCTCAAGTGGAGAAAGGGGTCACAAAGATATTGGGCTGATTTCTTAGTAATATTTGACTGTGGCTAGAATTTTCCTCCTGGGTGATTTCCACACTATTTAGACCTTGTTTCATACTCCATTCAACACTCCCCACCCTGGGGAGGGCTCAGGGAATACTGACACGCTTGTGTGGAACGCCCTCCAAACAGGGAACAGAATGAGGGAGAAGCCTTTCCCAGTGTTGAGGGTCTCCATACCTAGCGTGTGTGAGTGAGTCGATTGTTCTAAGGATAGCCAGCCCCCTAACAGACATTCTGGGGAATGTGGCCTCGTTCATCAAGGTCACAGCCAGTTCAGTCAGCCCCCCTTCAGACAACACCTTCCTAGTTTCCATGATTTCCAAGTGGTAAGTGTAGACCAGTGGTGCCATACAGATATAAATAACAGAGAGCTAGCTAAACCCCTTCTGAGAAGCTGACAGGTTCCCAAGCAAACTAACTCCCAGCAGCAGACAGAAATGAGGATTTAAGATGAGAGAGAAGTCTGTAATGGAACAGAGAAATTCATTAGCCGAGCTTCCAAAATAGTTCAAGGAATTGGACCTAATTCTGTCCTTGTTGTTTGGGGGATGTCATTACTAATGTTGCAGAGGCACTTTGAGCCACCATCTATCAGAAGTCTGATGAAAGAAAAAAGCTAACATTTCGCAATTAATGTTGGGAGTGCAGCAATTTGAAAGGCTTTGCCCTTCGTAAACTAAACAGTGTTCCACAGAAAGAAATTACGGCTTCTAAGGGACGCAGTTCTGAGAACTATCCAGAATTCCACAATGCTAACCCTGCAGCCTATAAGAAATTATTCGAGTATGCATTTAAGTAATTCGGTATTTTAATTTAACCCTTTGAAACATTAATCAAACCATGGCTAATTATAGAAATTAAGGAATTAGACGATGGAATCTTCTAAAAGATATTATTTAAAAGGCAGTTTATACAATTACTTGTATAGATGTTTGCTTTAAAGAGGAAAAACAGTTCTACTGTAATGAAAAGGGTCTTAGAAAATTAAATTAACAAGGGGGGACCAGGCTGATATGAAACTAAATTAGCATCAAATGCAAATTACAGGGTACTTAATGGTAGAAACAGGTGCAGAGAAGAACTCTAAATGAGATAAATGAATAAAACATCCTTCTCCACAAATGTGGAAGCTGACACAAAGTCAATGACATGAATAATTCAGCAGCCTCCACACTGCTGCTGGGGTCAGCCTGCCTTGACCTTTGAAACAGGAAGTAAAATTCAGTTCAAATTTGACTGACTGGAAATATAACAGTTATTTGGTTTTATATATATACATATATATATTTTAAAAACCCACATAATTTTTTTCAAAAGACAGACACAGGAAATATATAATAGAATTATAATTTGATCTAAAGTCATCGGTTAAACAAACAAACAAACAAAATCCTCATTAGATAAGATTTTACCCAAAACATGTTTCAATATGGAAATCCTAAGAATAAAAATAATTAGAAGTGCATGGACCAGATCCTCAGTGTATTGATCAAACTCCCTATGGGAATACATTTTCCCCTTTCTTCATATTATTTTGTTGTGTTCATATCAGTATTTTTTTAAAAGAAAAAGCATGCTGTGATTTTTTTTTAAGGCACATATTTTTCATTAGTAATGAAAAGGGGTCCCTTACATTTCTGAGATTAAAACTTAGCTGAATCGGGTGAATATGCTTTGTTTAAAATCCTCATTCTGACTTAATAGACACTGTAAGACCCCCCCCAATAAACTCATTTATCTTATAAAACTACAAGCTGAGTTCTCAAACAAATTATTTTCATAACCGAGTGGCTCCTGGGGCCCCACATGATGGGAGCTTCCTTTCCTCCTGCACACTACTTCAGAAGTAGTTGGTAAGCAGCCGAGAGTACTTTCCTTATTTCAAATCAAATCGAGTGTGTTTTAGATGGACAGGGTACGGCCACGAAGCAGTTTCTACGAGCTAGAAAGACAGAAGGATCTATGTGGTCTATCGGCCCGATCTTTATTTCACAGGCTGACAGAGAGAGGCTGAATAATACCAGTTATCACTGCCCTCCAATATGGTCTCTTAATGAGACCAACAATGTGGCTCTCTGCCTTTCATCTGTCTGCTCTGCTTGTCAGAAAAAAAGATTATATTGAAAGATGTGCTTCATTTGACTTTTCTTTAGAGGTAGAGAGGGTTAAAACTACACACACAGACACACACACACACACACACACACACACACACACACACACACACTGGCTACTCACCGAAACAAACTAGAAAACTAGGTTTATGACTATAGGAAGAAGTTACAACACTGTCTTTTTGAAACCTATGTGCTTAGCAGAGAGAAATAAATACGTTGGGAGTACTGGTTGCTATTATTATTATTATTATTATTATTATTATTATTATTATTATTATTAAATCATCGTCGTTATTATTCGCTTCCCCACTGGACAGTGACTAAAGAGTGATAAACCAAACACTGTTACTTTGGGTTTTGCCCGTAACAACTGACCTGAGCAAAGGCTTTGTATACAGAATGGCTCCCCACTAAATGAGTGCTCTGTAGGGCCAGCTGGTTCTCATTTGGAAACAACCGGCTTCTCTCTCCCCAAGTGCTAAAGAAAATAATCCAAGCGATCTATGGCTACACACTTGCACAGAGACAGCAATGAGAATTTGATTGTGGAGATAATTAAAGTCATTCCTGGAACTTCCAAGAAGAAGGGGGGGGGGAGTGAAGGAGTGGAAGGAGGCAGAGGGATGGGGGTACAGAGTAGTCGATTCTTTAAGACTAAACTAGGACTAACCCTCGTGAGAGGAGAGTGGGGACAGCTGCCCCAAAATGAGCTCGCTGAACCAGCTCATTTGTCCCTCGACTCTGCCACTTCCTGGGGAGGCCCAGGAAGCCATCAATACAGCTCTCAGCCTCCAATGTCCACTTCAGATACCAAATGAACTAACGATGGTCCGTGTAAATGATGGCCTAATGACACACCACAGTCAGATGTTTTGTGGGGTGTTTGTTTGTTTGTTTTAAGTTTCGATCCTAAGTAAAATAACCATGGAGGCTCCTGAAAGGACCCCGCCCACCCTCATCAGTCTTCCTTGGCGTCTCTGAAATGATGAGATTAAATGTTAAGAAACAAAAGCGCTACCAGAGACTTGAAGGGACTTCATCTCTGGATCTTCAAAGGAGTTGCTATTTCTTTAAAAGAATCCATATTCACAGAGCTCTAACAGCCTCCGTCCTCCACCTGCCTACAGATCTTATAAGCCTCTGTCTGTTCTCTCGGCCTTTAACAGGAAGGAGAGAGAGGCTCAATGAGGATTCCGGGCCTCTCAATTAACCTGATTAGTTCAGCACATTGCTCTCATGAATGACAACTTATCATGGAAATAAGGAAGGACTTCCTGCAGTAGGCGTCTCCTACAGCCCCAGAGATGCATCCTCTTAGCCAGGAGGTACCTCTGTCTCCCTCCTCGCCAGCTCACAGGTCAGAGAGGCTACTCTGCTGGACCTAGTGCCTGACTGGGTTTTGAGTCCTAAGGACAGAAGGCAAGCTCCCATCTGCCCAGGGGACCTCGGAGGAGACTGAGAAAAGGGATGCCCCATGGGCAACTTCAAGCCCTTTTTTCAGCGTCAACCAGGCACATGATAGGATTGGGATGGAGGACAGGAGGGTCTTGTGGGTGGGGGGAGATAAGGAGAGTTTATTAACCCTTCCGTCACAGCAGTACTGTGTTAGTATGCTTAAACACAGGCAACTGTAATACTGATTTCACATTATAGTGACGGGACATAGGTAGTTTGCTCTTATAAGAGCCCCTCCCCCAAAGAAATCTCTGAGCATACATGCATTATCTCCTTTCATTCATGTTAGCATGTACAACAGTCAACCTGCCTGACAGCCTATATTCCTTACAACGCGCACCGTCGTGAGCAGCAGCAGCAGCAGCAGGAGTTCTCACTTACTTGTCTGCTCTGTGATTTACTTGATCAATTAAACAGTTAGGCAACGAAGAGATTTGCATGGTAATCGTGCGAAGATTAACATTTTTTAACTGAAACAAATTTAATATTTTATCCTGCATTTTTCTGTTTCTTGTCATCCTTTTTTTAAAAAAAAAGATTTATTTATTTAATGGGAGTGAGTACACTGTAGCTGCCCTCAGACACATCAGAAGAGGACATCGGATCCCATTACAGATGGTTATGAGCCACCATGTGGTTGCTGGGATTTGAACTCAGGACCTCTGGAAGAGCAGTCAGTGCTCTTAACCACTGAGCCACCTCTCCAGCCCTCTTGCCATTCTTTAATGGCATGACCACCTCGCTTCAGTGTGTGGTTGCAACAGGCCTGTCCTTAGGCAGAGCTGAGACCATCACATTCAACAACTACGGTCCTTACCCCCTCTCATTTCACAAAGTCATACCTAAGCTTCTATTGCACATGCGTAAGGTCTTGTTCTGAGGGCTGGAGATAGGCAGCAGCCAGCAGCTGTGTCATCCCCTTAAGCATGCTGCCATCGTTAACAGGGCTGAGGTCCATCAGCACTACGACTAAACGCTGGGGTTTGGATTCCATAGCAAAGAGTCTTAGCAATCTCTTCATTCCAGCTTGTATTTGAAACATCATTCCAGGTGTTGTGTGCCCAGGACTGTGCTGACACAGCTTCAAATATAGGGCTTAGGGCAGTTGAACTGACCAGCATCCCATGCTGGTAGCCAAGCTGGGATTCAGTCTGACTCTACCACCTACAGTCCCAACCAACTTGTGGACTATGTCAGAGGAGTATAAGAAAACCACAGGGTTTGCCGATGTTCAGTACCTGGGGATGAGTTGACTTCAGCCTGAAGGGATCTTTTCTTGTGCAGCTTAGTTCTCGTCTTACAATGTGTTCTATTTTTTTTTAAGTCAATATAGTTGGGTACAGCAGCATGTGCCTGGAATCCCAACATTCGGGGGAAAAAAGCTGGAGTCACAAGTTCGAGACCGGCCTAGAATGTAAGAGACATTGTTTCACAGAACAAAGGGAGGTCAATAATATTGACTTACTATCGCAACACAGCACCCCTCAAAACTCTGAGACACTGAAAAAGAGCCGGGATTCCAGGAGCCTTGTTGGATTAAAAGGCATTTACTTTGAAGCTGTGTCTCTCTTTGCAGTTGTTCTGGAAAATCCTGAACACAGTGCGAGGCAAACAGTAGAAGCCCAGTAAATAGTTGTGGATGGAAAATGGAATAAGTGAGTTCTTGTCTAAGAAGGCACAGCTGCCATGATTAGCTTAGCAAGGTAGCTCGTCTTGTTTAAAAAAAAAAAAAGCAGCCATGGTGCTTCTTGCATTATGAGTAAGTGACCCACATAAAATATATTAGGCTCAGCTTTCAAAACCTGATTTTATGACTTTGGGAAGTCCCAATTCCAATGTTTGCTATATGATGTAAGCCTTGTTATATTTTTGTAATAAAAACATAATTGTATGTACCTATGTGCATATGTGTGTGTATGCATGCATGTGTATGTGTATGTGATGTTGAGGACTGAACTCAGAGCATTTGCACATGTCAGACACACACTCCATCTACTGCACAATACCAGGAAAGCAGTAAGGCTCCCAGCTGGAACCCACAATGAAGAGGAATGTTCCCATTCTGAAGATTGGAGCACTGAGGTGCTTGAGGCAAAGATACTAAGTAGCCATGAAGAATCTGACCTGTCTGCAAGGTGGCTTCAAAGTCTTTGTCTCTGCCATTACACTGCACCTTCATTAGATTTCTCTCTGGATTATTACTTTCATTCCCAGCCCCACAAGCTAGGGTGACAGTAACTAAGAAACTGGCCAGGTGACTGTGTTTAGAGAAACACATGAGGGAATGAAATGTGGCTACCAAGAAAATTGAAATAAAAGCACCTCACACTGGGAGGTGCTGGAAACAGCCTCACTGGGTGATGAAGGCTGGAAGAGGCCAAAAATCAAGCTGAGGGCTGGCCGTGTGGAGTTTGTTGTCTCCTGCTCAGGGGCTAGTCCCTTAGGCTGTATGCCCCATCTGATAGAGTCCACTGAAGTAGGGAAGCCTCTGAGTTAGCACACCTCACAGGGTTCAAATCTGTAAGCATGACATTGTAGCTCCGTGTGTGACAATGAAATTCTCAGTGACCGGAGATTTCGTTTACTTCGTTTTATTGTGCTCATAGGTTGGCCTTTATGAGAACATACAGATGTCTCAAATAGAATAACCTCGCCTGAGAGCCACAAGGAGAAGCTATCAGGTCATTTGAAGTTAGCCTGTGATATGTAGCACACAGCAGAGACTACGATCTAGCTTTAAGAAAATAGCAAGATCGTTGAGGAAAACAGGTGATGCTTTCAAAGATCACTGAGTGAATATTTTACTGACTTCCAAAGAACTTCCTGATAGTTAAATAGGATGCTCACTTTTTGCTGTCTCTTTTTGTCGTGTGTGTGTGTGTGTGTGTGTCTGTGTGTCTGTGTGTGTGTGTCTGTGTCTCTATGTGTATAGACCTGTGCATGTGTGTCATCAAACCTACTAATGATCCCAGAGTTCTTCAAACTAACTGTCCATTTGAGGGGAAGACTGCACTCAAAACTATTTTTTAATTATGAGATATCACTAACAGAACAGAACATCAATGAATGGGAAATGTAGTTTATGACGTGGGAAAGTCCTTGATACTTAAATACTGAACAATAATGGGTCAATAACAAAGTAATTGTCGGATCCGCAGATGGAGTAGAAAGGAGAGAAAAAGTTTGTGTCTGTAGAACTCACTCCTCTTCTGTGAGACTCCAGTGTCTAAGCCAGTGTGGGCCCTCCACCCCGCATAAGTATTCACAGCTCCAGCAGGGGCAACATCCTACGAAGTCATAAAAATTGGTCAATCCATTTCAACACCCTACTTTGATTGCCTTCAACTCGTGGACTGCAAGAAAGACTTCCACCCTGACCACACAGCCCCACAGATGGCATCATGAACCCCTCGTGTCTGCTCCCTACAGAGGAGTGCTTCTCACTCACACAATACCCATCCCCACACGCCCGCACATAGCATGAATGTTTGGTCAGCTGAACAGAGAATGGCTCTATTTTTAAAAAAAAAAAAATCTTGATATTGATTACGAGGACTTTGCTTTCTTCCCAACCTGCCGTCCATCATCACGTGTCTGACTGAAAATTTAACAATCTTATCCACGGACGGGGCCCAGATTCAAAGGCCAGCAAGCTGGCAAACACTTCATTTAACTCTCTTCTCTCTTCCCCTTGCCCTGGCACTTAAAGTGTTAAGGAAAACAAGGGGAGAAGGCTTGAGTGGGAAGAGGGTTTACCCGGCTCTCACTTTTAATCTATAGCCCTTCACTCTGTAACTCATGCAGCCTCTGTCAGCCTTTTTCCTTCTTTAGATTTCATGAGGAACCCCCCAGGCTGCTCCTGAGAGACAGAGCCCAAGTGTCCATAAGCTTTTAGTCAGGTAAAAAGGGAAGAAAAGGGATGGGAACAGGAGCCAACGCAAAGCTGAGAGGCATCTATTAGATGTCACTATGCTTTTGTATTCATGTCAATGATTCCGGATTAGAGTATTTGAAATAATCTTATTGAGAGGAACCAAAAGCCCACCAAGCGAGAGGCAGCTCCCGTAGCACACGGCAAAAGCACAGACAATATCTTGTTAAAGCTGTGTTGCCTAACGCCATTGTGGGGCTTCTTTTTGTTATATTATGAAACTATTGTGCTTCGAACAGTTAGTGGGATGCAGTAGTTATCGAGGGCCATTTTGGAGGTGATTGTGTGGGATCCAGCTAGCTAATTTGCCAGCCTGTCTAGTGAAGTGGTTACAAGTGGATTTGAATGGAGGGCATGCTCGCAACTGGAACTGGGCATTTTACCCTTAAAGAAATAAAAGCTACCAAAATGCTAAATATCACTGTGTCCCCACTGAAAGTGGGGTCCAGCTGAGAAAAATGGAATGAAAATGGCTTGTTTCCACCTAGTCAGTTGCATAAACTACACCTTTTTGCACAAGTGGCCCCCTCAAATGAAAATGTAATAGGGTTTTCTGTTTTGTTTCAAGACTTCCCTTTCCAGGAAGAATGTTCTCTCTCTCTCTCTCTCTCTTTCTCTCTCTCTCTCTCTCTCTCTGTCTGTCTGTCTTTCTCTCTCTCTGTCTGTCTTTCTCTCTCTGTCTGTCTCTCTCTGTCTCTGTCTCTTTGTCTCTGTCTCTCTCTGTCTTTCTCTGTCTCTCTATCTCTGTCTATGTCTCTCTCTGTCTCTGTCTCTCTCTGTCTCCTGTGTTTCTCTCTCTGTCTCTCTCTTTGTCTCTGTCTCTCTATCTCTGTCTCTCTGCCTCTGTCTCTTTGTCTCTGTCTCTCTCTGTCTCTCTCTGTCTTTCTCTGTCTCTCTATCTCTGTCTCTGCCTCTCTGTGTCTGTGTCTCTCTCTGTCTCTGTCTTCTTCTGTGTTTCTCTCTGTCTCTCTCTGTCTCTCTCTCTGTCTCCTCTCTGTCTCTCTGTCTCTCTGTCTCTCTGTCTCTTTGTCTCTGTCTCTGTCTCTGTCTCTGTCTCTCTCTCTCTCTCTCCCCTTTATACTTTACCAGGATTAAAGCAATTAAAATTCTATTATAACAAGTACTGTAACATTAAAACCCTCATTTGCTTTTGGACAAAAGCTTGTAACTGGAGAAATAGTTAGCAAGGGAGATTTCTCTTCATCTCCCCACACTCGTAAAGACAGCATGCAACCAAAGACAAACCCGCACTGTTCACCATATTTCGTTGGTTGCAATAGGAGTCACTTTTATACTGTCCTGAGCAGTGTATGGTTACACGGCTTATAAAGAGATGGATAGGGGAGGCGGGGAGGCGGGAAAGGGAAAGGGAAGAAAGAATTGGTAGTCTATTTTAGATAACATCTCATGCAAATTAAAATGATCAAAATACCGTCTCTTTAGTCTGGAATGTCTACGTGGGTTGTTTTATTTTTTGTTTTTTTGTTTTTTTTTTATATCTAGCCAGAATTTTTTTTTTTAATTAGAGAGTTTGGCCAGGTGCTGGTAGTGGCGTAGAATGAGAATTTCTATCCATGGAGTGCCACCCTGGCAGAGGGTTTGCTTTGCTTGTTTTCAACTCTAAGCAACGTACTCGAAAGTAAGAGCATGTTTATTATACTGATGAACTGTCATCGCCAACTCACTGCGCCATCGCTGGCCCACACGAGACTGTGGTGCTTCCCTGCATTTGCCCACACTGTTACAGAAACAAACTTACGATGCTATGAAATGCAAAGCCACACCGTGTGCCACACTCACTCACACACACACACACTCATACACTCACACTCACACACACATACACTCTCACACATACTCACACACACACACTCATACACACACACTCACACACACACTCATACATACACACACTCACACACACTCACACACTCATACACTCACACTCACAGACACACTCACACTCACAGACACACTCACACTCACACACTCATACACTCACACTCAGACACATACTCACACTCACACACTCATACACTCACACTCACAGACACACTCACACTCACACACTCATACACTCACACTCAGACACTCATACACTCACACACTCATACACTCACACTCACAGACACACTCACACACACATACACACTCACACATACTCACACTCTCACACACTCATACACTCACACACACATACATACACACACACTCATACACTCACACTCACACACACTCATACACTCACACTCACACACACTCATACACACACTCACACTCACACACACATACTCACACACACTCATACACATACACACTCACACACACACTCACACACACTCACACACACTCACACACACTCACACTCATTCACACACACTCACACACTCACACACACTCACACACACTCACACACACTCACACACACACACACACACACACTCGTGGATGCCCTGAAGCTCTGCTGACCACATTTCTTGGAAGTTGTGCCATAATTTCCTTTACAGGAAAACCACTGTTGGTTATTATATAGTGTCTGCTATAGTGTAACACCCTGTAAAAGTACTTTGCATTATGATCTACTGTCAGCATATTTGAAGTGCATTTTAATGCATCCTGGTTGTGTATTTGAGAATAGCTGATAGCAAATGGAATCTAGACTGCTATTAGCTTATTGTATTAGTAATTTTTTTTATCACAGTAGCAAACCATGCCTGAGTGTTCAGGGCTCAGCTCGTCCTCAGAATGCTACCATCTGATAAGTGTAAAATGGAGAATGATACTTGCTCACATAAGTCTCATTGCTAATAATCACATGTGAATTCCCACTGAGAAAACAAGTGTTTAAATGCACTAGGGCTGGAAAACGACTGTAAATCCGTGCTCTGTGCCGATGCTGACTTTCCACTGTTGAAGAGGTAGAAGCCTCTCGGAGCAGCCAGAAGGACAGCAATTATCCTGCCTGGGTCAGCTTTAGAGAATGGATTCCTCTTCCTTCAGCTCTAACTGAACAGTCAGAGTTAGGGAATTAGGTGACATGGAGGGTTTCTCGGAGCTTAGAGAAATGCATTTGCACCTCTGGTTCTTGGTGACCCACACAGCAACTTGCACGCAGTGCTGAACAGTTCTCTGCTCACTCGTTGGCCCTTTGGAATGTCGGGATGAGAGGAAGATCGGGCTCGAGGCAGCAGTAAGCTGAAGTCAGGAACCTGGCTAATCGTCTCATCTAGGAGCCTGTCTTCATGTGCATGTAAGGCAGTGGTTCTCAACCTTCCCCATGCTGTGACTTTTAGCACGGTTCCTCATGTTGTGGTGACCCTCAACCATAAAATTATTTCATTGCTACTTCAGTGAAATTACTACTGCAAGTTTGCTGCTGTGAAGCATAAGATAAAGATTCGTGTTTTCTGATGGTCCTAGGCGACCCCTGGGAAAGGAGCACTGGACACCCCGCCCCGGGGGTTCACAGCCCACAGGTTGACAAATGATCTAAGTAAAGGGCTTCATTGTTCTGAGACAGAGACAGAAAAGCATTCTGCATGGATTCGGGGATTGACCATTGATGATAAGACAGGAAGTAGTGTTCGTTGGAAGAACCGCGTGCCTTCAGAAATTCCGGGGGAATAAATTCTCTCACACATGTCCAACGGTAAACCCGCCTGTGAGTGTCCTGGGTCTCGGGTTACTACTGTTTCCCAGTCATGCTCATGGTCACGTGGTCATGTTAAAGTGTGGGCCACAACTTAGTCAAGAAGCTAATATGATGGTGATAGAACACGGCTTCCCTACAAGCCTGACCTCTACACCCTGACCTCTTAGATTAAAACATGGACCTTCAATAAAAATGTCTGTCTGAACATGGCCAAGGTTTTCTATTCAAGTGACCTATGGCGGATAAAATGAGCATTCTACTTATTTCCTGACTGACAATTCCATTTTGCATCATAATCATGGCAGAGCCAGCTGATATGGCCTAAATGACCTAGAAGGAGCAGAACTCTACATCTACAAATCTTGGTTCTTTTTTTCTCTTCTTCTTTGGAGGAGAGCTTTGCCTGAGTGTGGCGAGAACGATTCCAAACAGGCTAGGGTTTTGTGTTCCAAAAGTCATATATTCTCTTAATGTCACTGTGGTCTGTCTCTCTTACCTCTAAGCACAGACACAGAGATCCTTACAAACGGAAAAGACAGTCAAGGCAAGATTGTGGCAATCAGCAAACCCAAATCATTTAGAAGAGTGTGTGTCGATAGACTTTAAAAAAAAAATTTCAGTTTTAAATACGAGCTCTGGGGGACCCAAGATTTGCAGGTTATTTGAACCACATTTTCCGTATTCCCGAAAGGATCGGGTTTTAACTGACATGCTTGTAGTATTTCTACCCCTTAAAAAGAAACTCTGTGTGCTGACAGATAAGGATCCACAACTCTACGAACTTACACTTTCATTTGCTTAGTCAGTCTAACGATTCCATCCATCCCACTGATACTAAACGGTCCCTGCCCCTCGAAGTCTACCCAGAAGCATCAGCACTCCCTGTGAAAGGAACCAAGCCTATGATAAAATTTGAAGAAAGAGATGTTTTTTCTAAGGCCATCTGTATTTATCCACCTCACCCCTCCAAGACAGTCTAGGAAAACAAGAATTTTTTTCTTAACTAAGCAAGGATCCTAATTCGAACTCAATACAGAATAAAAGTCTTTACTTGTAATCTGTACAGGTAAAGGGTGCATAATGAAGTTTCCTTAGAGAAACAGCAGTCGTCGTATGGATTCTGAGAAAGTGGGTTCCCAATTCAGAGTACCCTATGTGACTTTTGTCATTATCCTCTTTTCTGATTTCTACAAAGTAAACCTAATTAAGAACCTCCCTCATTAGTCTTCCAGAAAAATTAGCACAGCTTATGCTAATTACTCCTGCAAAATTTAATAAACTCGTTGAAATGGGAATAGTCTAATGAGGTTTTATTTATTGAACTAAGATAACTCCAAGGGAGAAGGTTAGGACACAGGGATATCCACTGTAGTAATAAAACTACAATGTATTCAATTTCCAAACAGGAATTTTATTGCAAACCTTTTAAATTCAAATCTGAGTCCGTGCGTGAATGTTAAATCAATCCCCACCTTAATTCAATAACTGGAAGTCATTTTTTGCTTTTTACTTTAGCAATAATTACCACACATAGCCCTTTATCTCAAAGTTAATGAAATTTGCTGTTGTTAATTCCTGTTCATCGGTTATTGAACATAACACATTTGACTTTTCCCGTGTCTGCACAGCCCAAATATCTGGATCACTGGGCACAGGCTGGGGTTTTATGATTCTTAATCAAGCTATTTGGCATTGAGCAGAAACGTAACCAAGCAGCCGTCTCCAGATGCCCCCTTCCTACACCACACAGCAATTTTCCAATAAACATTTTGACAAATTGTCATGACTGAAAAAAAAGTAATTTGGGTCATATTTTCTTACTCTGTTGCATACCACTGGAAGGAAATAGAAACTTGTCTGTACAACTGCTGTTTTTGTTAATTACATTACACACACACACACACACACACACACACACACACACACACACACACACCACAATTTGCCAAACCGAGGTCGCCAAATCATTGGCAACAAATAACCAACGTAGCCGACTTCGCACCACTTCTGTGCGAGCAGAAAGCTCTTCCCTCTAGACTATAAATAGTTTTCCTGAGTAATCACTGCTAAAAAGTCTTTGGACCGATAAAAATAGCAGGGTTCTTCCAAATTCTGAAGGTCAAGCAAAGGGAACTCAAAATTATTAGCTTTCAAAAAGAGGTAACTATGTGTTAAAGCTATGTTAATTTCTAACCACAGCCCATACCCTCTGCCTTAGGTTGCATACATTATGTATATTATAAAAAAAAGAAAAACAACTGACTGTTGCTACCGAGTACTACAGGGTCAGACACTTGTATCCATAAACCCAAAAGCAAATCCACTCCTAAGCACCTAGGAGATATTATACAATCGGCAACACAGAATGAAGTCGGAGACTGAAGTCCAATCACTGTTGCCATCACATCTCCCACCCCTTTGCAGCCATTTGTGGAGTTTTCTGTTTTGTCTTTCCTTGCCTACGTTCTAGAGAGTTTAAGAAGGGGAAGCTTCACATAACGACAGGGACGAGAGTGGATGCTTTTTTTTTTTTTTTAATTTATCTTTGGCAAAATGAAGATGCAAACAACTTCGAGAACTCACCATGCAAAAAAAAAAAAAAAAAAAAAGGCCAACTGGGAGCTTTGCCTATCAACCATTCTCACTGCCAGACAATGGCAAACACCAGCAAATCAATGTATATTGGGCCTCAAACACATCCAAGATGCTTCAGCCGTTTTTTTAAAGTCCCCGCTTCCTTAAAGAAATAAAATTAGCTTTTACTTTGTCTCACCAAAACAGGTGTGGGGCCGGGGGGGGGGGGGGATGAAAAGTATAGCTGTCACGCAGACGTCATGAACAGTGTCTCCAAAGCCACCAACAGCATAAAGCGCAGACTTATTTCGGCCTAAATTGTTTTGAACTCCTCCAGCCAAGAAAAACGGTTTTAAGTACCCTACTGGGACAGATGCAAGGCGGGCGACAATAGAAGCCACACTAATGCAATCCAGGTAACACAATCCTGTTTCAAAAACACGGGGCGGGCTAATTACAGCGCTGCTGAGTCAAGTTTCTCCTGCCATCGCAAACCCACAGGAACAGGTCAAAATCAGATGTTATTCAAACCACAGTCCTATCAGACTTCTGCATCAGAGTCGCGGCTTAAAACCAAATGAAGAACTTTAAAGCTTAACCCATTCATAAGCAAAAAAAAAATTGTTTTCATGGCGGGTGGCACGGTAGGTAGGCCCTTGTCACCGCGTAAATCGAAGAGGACGATGAGACAACATAGACTCCTAAGGAGTTGGAAGTTTGGGGAGTGTTCAGGCTGGCTCTTTGATGAGACGTTTTCTTTTTTAATGCAAGAGTAAGATATACTGGCTTCAAAGAGGAAGCCTTGTTCTGAAAGGTATACACAAAAGACAGCAAGGTAGCAGGAAATACAATGTATGAATGACAGGCCTGCTCTCGTCGATGAGCACGCCATCCTCACTCAGTGGACACCAGACAGCATCACCGTACATCGAACTTTCGCCTCTTTTAACTCGGAACCAAAATGTTATTGCGTATATCATAAATATATATATATATTGCTCCTGTTGCATATTTGTCTTGCCGTTGCCGAAGACAGGATCGCCAAAGCTCAAAGAGGAGATACTCGTTTAGTTTCTGGTTTCCTCAATGAAGGCATCCGCCTTATTTGAATGAAGATCCCCCCACCCCACCCCCCAGTGAATACAAGACGACACTAGTTCTTTTCCTAGCTGACAATTGACAGTCTCAATAAAGCTTCCAGACCATTTAACTCCCAATGAGTAATGCTAGGTAGCGAGCGGTTTATCATACATGTTTCCATACAATGAATTTCAATAATTAAAATGTAAAACGAATATTTGGGATGTCACTCCAAGTAATATGTGCACACTGACTCAAAACTGCGCTGGCAGACTGAAGCAGATGTATTGTTCCGCACTGATTTACTTGGTCATGTAAGATTAGTAATATGGATCTGTCTAAAAACACGATAATTAAGACAAGCAGAATAAATTAATCAACTCACAATACTGCTCGAGCTGCCATCGAGCCTGGAAACGACAGTAGGAAAATCGCGGTTCACAGATCTCTTTAAACTGCTTTTATGCATAAATAAAACCTTAAAATGTAGATGGATTACGTCCAAGAGAACTACTGTAGCTAACAGTGATAATGATTCAAACATTTTTCAAATAAAAGTTAAATATTTATAAGCACCCAACCGCATTTCATAAATCACCAACTATTATTATTTTATTCCTGAAGCTTCCTGGTACGGCATGAGGACTGAGCCGCAGAGAGTGAGGAAATGAGCACACACATGCCTATGTGCTACTTTATGAGCACTCTTCAGACACAAAAACCAGAGACATCCGAGAAAAAAGGCCTCCGAAGAAAATTCCACATGGCTTCCCCCAAAATCACGATCGCTTGGCGCAGTGTAAGTCAGGACCAACAGGCAAACTTCAGCCACATGCATCCCTCACCCTCGCCTGTGAGCGACGCAGAGCAGGTGTTTCCTTATAATGAGGAATAAGACGCCGTGAAAGAGTGGTCCCTACCTGTCAATTATCACTGGATCTGAGGGAGTCTCATTTCGGTTGCCACAGCTTTTCTTGTCACAACAGCGGCTATGGAGAAAAAGCGAAAGGATTTAGTACCAACCATTACAATGTAAAACCATCTTTGAAGCAGGCAGAAGGTTCAGATTGCTAGGCTGCAAACGCTAGAATTACCACAAAGCCATACCTGGCAATCAACCGGTCCTTGGGACAGAAAGTTCTATTTGGGTCACTTAGGGGTTAATGGCCAGGCTTAACCTCTCCCTGTTCAGAGGAGAGGGGCCCTCCCAGAACCAGGCATAGAGTGGAAGATGGGGTCTCTCCTTCAGTGCGAGTATTGGCAGAGTTCAATGTGAAGAACTGCATTCTTACATCTACCCAATGAGAATATTCAGGGCCGTGGGTGGATCAAACACTCTTCCCTCAAGAACACACTAATTGTGTGGAAGGCGTCAATGATACTGATGAGTGATCCCCCCTCCCCAGTCATTCTGTATTAAATGGATTCTTTTTTCTTCTCTTTTTGATGGGTGGCACTTCCTTTAACCACAACCTTCTCAAAAAAATCCCAGCACAGTGACTGTTTTGTTTGCCTTTGAACATTGTCTTGAGATTAAAGATAATGACCCATGATGATGCAAAAAAAGAAGAAAGTGAACAGAAAAAAGTGAAGAGTCCATTCTTCGTTCTCTAGCTTTGGTGGCCAGTGCTGGCAAGAATTGGGGACAATGGATCCACCAGCTAGCACAACCCTGACTATCAACATTAGAATTCAGGAAGAACAGCCATGAGCAAAGGAAGCCCCATGATCCATATCCTATTTTGTTATGACCCTGAGACAGCCAGGTTAAAAGAAAAATCCCAAGTGTTTCAAAAGAGTGAATAAAAAAGCATGTACTTCTCTTTCAAGACAGGGTCTTATGTATCCGAGACCACCCCTCAATCTTGCTATGTAGCCAAGGGTAACCTTGAACTTCTGATCTTCCTCCCTCCATCTCCTCAGTGCGAGGTGTGATTATAGATATGTGCCCACTTTATACTATAGTGTTAGGGGTTGAACTAAGGGATTCATGTGATATACGACCCCCAGCTGAAAATTTCATGTTTGAAAAATTACCCACCCTCAGCTGAAAACTGTGCATCTGAAATACAATTGTAACAATTTGCCCCATGGCTGGTCTCCCCCCCAGGACTACACTGTGGAAAAGCATGCTTGATCAATGAGGAAGACTGGAAGATTACCCAGAAGCTAGACTCTACTCCATACCATAAGTAAAATAAATACTTTTCTCCATCTCTCACATACATCCTAATGTACTCAAATACACACACAGACACAGACACAGACACAGACACAGACACAGACACAGACACAGACACAGACACAGAGAGAGAGAAAGAGAGACAGAGAGACAGAGAGAAAGACTAAATTAAGATATCTGCTGGAGACTACCAAACATTTTTCAGGACCTAGAAATTTTTACAAACATAGGAATTTTTTCACCAAAATTGAGACATCTTCCTCTCTTGACTGTGTCCCTGAGAGATGAATCAGCTTGGTGCTTTATCTTCAGAAGGCAATGGAAAGAATTGTATCGCTGTCCTCAAAGCCTTAGCTGAAAAACATTGTCTCCCCCATAACCTAATCAGTTTTCGATTCGGCGGAAACTTTTCTCTGGCCCTAAGTTCTAGTCTACTAATGTGTCACACTATGTGGCGGTAGGCCCAAGGTATCCAATCTGAGAGACCAATAAAGACATGGGGAAAGGAATGTAGGAGTTGGCATCTGTGCAAAATAAATAACTAAAAACTCAACTCCTGGGCCCAGCAGATTGGCTCAGCTAGTTAAGATGCTTGTCACCAACACAGAAGACCTGAACTCAGTCATGACCCACGGGGCAGAAGGAGAAACCCTACCTCCTCAAATCATCCTCTGACAGCCATGTATGGACCATGATAGGCACATATACATGCACACACACACACACACACACACACACACACACACACACACAAAATGTATGAAATAGTATTTAAGAACCCAACCTAATTATCTCTGAGAACTGATCTCCTCCACCCTTATTCCGTCAACTTGTCGGGTTAGCGTCGCGATTAAGAATGACTGGATCCATAAGGTGAGGCAGTGTTTGTACCCTGACCTCAGACTCCTAGTCTGAGAAGTCTGAACTATGTAAGGGAAGTGATGCCCAAAAGCATCCCACTGACACAGACACACCACATTACCAGGTGGTTGAGAAGCCTGTTCCTCCTTCCTGGGAGAGAGAGAGAGAGAGAGAGAGAGAGAGAGAGAGAGAGAGAGAGAAATGTCCTCTGGGAACTCCTCCAGCTTGCTTAATGCTAACTATGGGCAAGGGCCCATCCCTTGAGTCTATGGCTTCTCTTCCCTACCCATCATCACTATCTCCAACAAGGTCGCTTTTATTTATTTCTGGGAGTACTGCAAAGCCTCCCCTTGATCTTGCTGTCTCCACTTTGACTCCGTCTAATAGATCTGTCCCATCTCGCTGATCTTTTCACAATGTCCGGGGGGGGGGGGGGGGGGCGGGCACATTTTGTAGTCTAAGACCTTTGAGCAGCTTCCCACTGCACTTTGAATAAATCCATGCGATGGCATCATGCCAGGCCACTGACCTGCCACCCTCTCTTGCCATCTTGCCAAGCTCTGCCCTCGTGGGCCAGCTGTGATCCCTCCAACATGGCATGATCCATCAGACCTCGGGTCCAGGCGAGCCTCTGAAGGGCAGCTCTTCCTGCCCTTCCCTCTTCAGCCACTCTCTCTTGCCTCTTAGAAGTCAGTGTGGATCCTCTGGTTTACCTGACACTTCACCCTTAATCTAAATTGGGCTGTTTACCTCTTGGGCAGTTTCTACAGTGCAGCTCAACCTGGTACTTACGTTTTGAGGCATTTCGGTTGGCAGTTTCCCCGCTGTCCCTATCACTTACCTAATGCCTAAAGCTGGAGCTAGACTATCAGAGCTCAGGATTCAATGATTCTGTGAACAAATGACTGAATGACTGGATGAATGTTAATGGACAACTTTGTGAATAAGTATGCTGCACTAGGGAGACAGGACCGATAAAAAGTAATAATAAAGCTGACTCCCTAGACAGGCACTGTGTGCTCGATCTCACCGCACACACAAAAGCACCACCTCCAAGTGTCACTCTTGGCCCCAGAGATGTCATTCGGCCTATGGGTGTATGGTCCTCATCTCTGCAGCCCAGATGCCCTGGTGACAGTAAGAGGAGCTAAACCAGGGCTATAGGCTGTGGCTCCACGGTGCTCAAAAACGGGCAAGTGAAAAGGGCAGCCTGGAAATTAAATAGGCAGAGTCAAGAGGACAGAAGAAGGAAACAATGGAAGTCGCTACACACGTAGAAAGGGAAGTGTACACAAAATATTAAAATGAGCTTAAACAGGTTTCTGGATTTCGGGTCACACCGCCACACCGTATAGTTGGCATTCCCTGAAACACGCCAACATCTACAATATCATCCCACTAAGATACAGAGAGAGTTAAGACGTGGTTGTGCACTGTCCCTCACAGGCTTCTAGGAAGTCTAAGTCTCTAGCGGGTCACTGCTTTTGGAGTTTCTAGAGGGTTTTTTTGAGGGCTAACTGGAGGAAGTATGTCTCTGGGGACACATGCTTAGGGTACCTTACTACAGCCATTCCTATATCCCCATCTCTGCTCCCTAGCCTTCAGGAGGTGACCAGCTTTCCTCCACCAAGCCCTGATATCCTGCCTCATCATGGGTCCAGAAGCAGAAAGTGACCATCTACAGAACACTTTGAAAAATGAGCCGAAGGAAACCCTTCCGCCCCTGGTTAGTCTTCAACAAGTATTTTACCCATCAGTGAAAACTGACAGAGATGTGCAGAGACATGTGCACACGCAATACATGCGCAGAGACATGTGTGCACATGCAACACCCGTGCAGATGAACCTGAAAGAACATGTGTGTGCACATGCGATACACGTGTGGATGCAGCTGGAAGTGCAAACGTGTGTATGTACATCTATATTTGTGGAATTCTGTACGCTAGAAAGAATGAAGTTACAGCTGACACAGTTCCGTGGAAGAAGTCTACATTATATTATGAGTTAAGAAATCAAGTTACAAAGTAGTGTGGACACTAGGAGTCCACTTCTGGAAGAATGAGTGAAGGAGAAGGAGGAGAAGAAAGAAATGTTCACAAGTCTGGTATATGTCCGCAGTTCACTTAAGTCTCCACCGCTTAACGAAGGTCTGCAGTGGTTGGCCAAGCCAAAGCTCGGTAGCTTCTGCCTGGTTTCTTTGCGGCTTCTGCATTCAACTATATACTTCATCCATTATCTAATTTTATTATCTGTCTTTCCTGCTTAACTTTTACAAAGACAGATACCTAAACTCTTAGGCTCCCCTCTACCACCGCAGCAAAGGCAACTAAAAGAAGTTGGATTTCAAAAGTTGACTTGTGAATAAATTCCTGAGAACATTAAGGATTAATCTGGAAAAGCCTAGAAGAGACAGTGGATGGAAGGAGGGACACCCTTCATTTCCATTCTGGTGTTCTGCTTTGTGTTGTAAGGACACACCTCTACTAGAAGAAATTAAAAAAAGTCAATCTCAAGCAGGAAGAAGCTTTACTTACAGCTCTCTTGCATTTGTATTTACATCTTTACTTATTTATTTATCTCTGCGTGTAGGTACACACATGGCTCTGCACGCATGTGGAGATCGGAGGGCAACTTGCAAGAGTTGAGTCTTCCTTCCTACCACGTGGGTTCCTAGGAATCAAACTCCAGTCTCAAGGTTGAAAAGATATCCACCAACCAGTAGCTTCCCAGAGCCAAGCAAAGCAAAGAACTGCCCTTCAGGTAGGGAATGGGAATTCCACAGGAAGAACAACAGAGCCAATTAATCTGGACCCTTAGGGATTCTCGGAGACTGAACCACCAAGCAAAGAGCATACAAGGGTTGGGCCCAGGCCTCCTGTCCATATGTAGCAGACATGCAGTTCAGTCTTCACGTTGGTCCCCCAGCAACTGGAGTGAGGCTACCCCTAAAGCTGTTGCCTGTCTGTGGAATACATTCCCCAAAATAGGCTATCTTGTCTGGCCTCAGTGAGAGAGGATGCCGCTATCCCTGCAGAGACTTGCTGTTCCAGGGGGGAGGCTTTAGTGGGGAGCCTCCACCCTCTCAGAGGAAAAGGGGAAGGAGAGGAACTGCTAAAGGAGGACTGGGAGAGGGATCATCTGGATGACCGAAGTAAATTAAAAAATTAATAAAAATTACAGTGACTAAAAACCAACAAACAAATAAATAGAGCTGCCCTTCAACCCTCTGACTGTCCATTGTTAAAATTCTTCCGCCTCAGCCTGACCTGACTCACTTCTTTCCACTAAAGTCAAACAAGGAGAGATGGCACTGACCTCTGCTATACCCAAGACAGGGAGCATTAACTGGGAGGGACAAGCCGAAAGAACAAATCACTGATGTCTAGGCAGAAGAGCGCTTTGCTGAAGCAGCTTCATAAAGGACACAGGTGAAGCACTTAACAGGAAAAGGAGCCATGCTGGTCAAAGAAGCAAACAGAGTGAGCACTCCATCCACTCACACGGTATCTCTCAGTCTCCTGCCATCTGTGCCTGCGTGGGCTCAGCACATGCCCCCCTTCAGCAGCCGTCTACTGAGGGGACTTGGATTTCGCTAATTTGATTTGCCCAAGATCAAGATCCCCCCAAAAAGGCAGGCAAGTGCCTGCTTTGCATCCCTTTTTAATCTGTAACCCAAAGGACAGGACAACCATGTGGCCAGTCACAGCAGTAGGTCCCCCCACACCTGGTGTGGGCTGTGTGCACTGGAGACTCTGAACAGCAACCTTTTCACCAGCAGGACCATGTATCTCCCACCGCACACTTGGGGAAAAGGCAGATTTAGGAGTCCCTCCCCTAGCAGTCTAACGCAGGTGGCAGATTTCTAGTGAGCTGACTCACAAGTTCATAAATCAGGGCAGGAAACATCTGACTGCTCCCTAGCCTTGGAGTCTGCAAATTCTCATCTCAAGCACTGTACGTAGAGCCTCTTGCCACTGGAGACAAGGGCCATTTGGGCAGTGGGGTGGGAACAATTAAGAACTGAAGAGGAGAGTGGGTAATGGGGGGTGAGGGTGTGCCTGGGAGAAGAGTGAGGGAGGACTTTGATCTTGATATAGAGCAAGTGAATAAATAAATAAATAAATAAATAAATAAATAAATAAATAAATAAATAAATAAATAAAATACAGGAAAAAGGAGTATTGTTAACATAGCTCTGATTGGGCCAGAACTCACTATCCAACACAGGCTAGCCTCCAGTTTACAGAGAACTCCTGCCTCTGCCTCTGCCTCTGCCTCTGCCTCTGCCTCTGCCTCTGCCTCTGCCTCTGCCTCTGCCTCTGCCTCTGCCTCTGCCTCTGCCTCTGCCTCTGCCTCTGCCTCTGCCTCTGCCTCTGCCTCTGCCTCTGCCTCTGCCTCTGCCTCTGCCTCTCTGCCTCTGCCTCTGCCTCTGCCTCTGCCTCTGCCTCCTGGGTGCAGGAATTACAGAAAGGTGTAACTACTCCCTGCTAAACTGGACATTCTAGTAAAAATTAAGATTCCTACCCTACTCATCCTAAGTGGCTAGAGAATGAGCTATGTGAATTACCAGGACAGTTTGATTAATACCTACAAAGGGGATAAATTCTGAAGAAATTTGCTAACACTGACTCCATTCTCTCACACCTAAAGTTACCTGTCTTCAGAGCACTCAACCCTCGAGCGCTCAATCCTGTAGTCTCTCTGACAGGCACTCTTGGCCTTGTGTACTGCTGGGGTTAAGATCTGGTACTTGTCTCTCCCGGTTGGCTCGCTCCATGTTTGCAAGCATTGTGTAGCTTTCCTTCATTTCTCTAGAGTTCGTTTCCCCCCTGTATTCTTACCGGAACAGTGACCAGCACGTCGAGCCATGAGGGCCTATAAAAACCGAGATGCGCCTCAGGGTACCTACATGGCTCTACTCCCTGAGTCACCGGCGACCTGGGCCTTTTTTCCTTTGTGTCTCATCAGCCCTAAAATCTCCTGTGGTTGATTTCCCCTTCTCACTCAATATGATCGTTCCTCTCAAGAACGCAATCATCAAGTCCTCTCTTCTTATTCTGAATTCCCAACCCCATCCTCCACAGAGCCTCAGTCCTTTCCTTTGAAAAGCAGAACCTGAAGCTGATTGTCTTTGACCAAGTCCTTCTTCCCAGCTCCAGGCCACAAGTCTGCTCAGCTGTAAACCTCCACAGAACAGCTCTGCTTAGACCACAAACACTTCTTCATGCAACCTCTAAAATCCCTCTCCCATCCACGGGTAGGATCTGTCTACAAATATCTGCTCCCTCCTTGCCATCAACAGAGTCCTTTACCCCAACCTTCCATCATATCACATCAAACCCTTCGCCCTGTGAAGTCTAATTAACTGCTTAAAGCCTCCAACTTCAAGCTCTCCTACTATGGCATGACATTTTCTTACTCTAAATTCCACAAGGCTTTTGCACATAGTAGGTACTAAAAAATAAAGACACATAGTCCCCGAACCAGGTACATTCAGGTTTTCACAGGCACTAAACCTCCCCCTTCGATGCTTTCTTACCAACAAAGTACCAAATACTTGGCCAGGCACAGATGAGTTCTCCACTACTGGTTCTATTAATACCGCTTCAAATCATAACAGTCTTTCTGTTCTGACTCTGTGGGGAGCATCGGGGTAAGAATTTATAGGGACTACGGCATTTAACCTTTGCTGCCACCCTGTGAGGTGGTGTTAAAAATCCCATTTCACAAGTGGGACAGCTGAAGCATGGGGTAAACTGAGTCACTTCCTGCCCTTTAAAGGGCTCGGCTGAATAAAGACAGAGAGTAAGGTATCATTGTAAGGACAGGGAGTGCTATGGAGTTAAAAGCACCAGGTACTCTGGGCTTACAAGGGGTTATGACTTGGGCCAAGGGCCAGAGGTGCTTCCCTGGGAAAGCCACACATCAGTGAGTGTCTGAAGGAGGAAATTGGACTAAACCTGGAAACAAGTAATGGAAAGAAAAAAAAACCCTATCACATAAACAGGCTAGCCTTGAGAGTTTCACGGTTCTTTCACAAAATAAAATAAGCAAGAACCTTCCTTAGGAGGGTGCCTCTGAGCAAGAAGCTTCCTTAGGAGGTTGCCTCTGGTCTGTGGTCTCCCTGGGTACTGGAAACTAGGAATACCTGCTGCCTGCTGCCTGCTGCCTGCTGCCTGCTGCCTGCTGCCTGCAGGGGTACCAAGTCCCTACCAAGTCCCCCTACTAAGCTGAGTTCTTGGGTTTCATTTGTGTTGAAACACTGAAATTAGGGTACTCATACAAGCAAACCCCTTATAGAATCCTACTCTGAAAAAAAATAAATAAAAAGATTCATAGAGCTATGTTATCTGTAGAACTTCACCACCACCACCACCACCACCACCACCACCACCACCACCACCACCACCACCACCTCTCCCCGTGATGGGTGTGATAGATTCCAAGGCTCCCAAAGGCAGAGCTTCTCTCATAATGTTACAGAAGTGCTCTGCATCTCCAAATCAAAGAGAGTTTGTCTCCGAGTGTCAATAATTATAAACTAATGATGGTGATTCCTTCAGCCGTCTCACACAATGGGGTCACCTTCTCCACAAAACACAATGGATTTTTTTTCTCTTTCTCCTCCTCCTCCTCCCCCTTCTTAATTTACAGCACCCGAGGCAGGACTGTCCCTTGCTTATCTCTCCCTTCTCCCTTCCATTTGGCTGTAATGAACAGAATACACCAAGCCCTTTTCTTGTGGATCGAAATTCTGTCTCCCTCCATCATAGGCAGCGCACTGTAAACGTACAGCTTCTGTGACATCCACGCAAAGTTTTATTGTGCCGTTAGCTTTGATCGAAAGCACTGCGGAAAGTTGTTTAGAAATTAAATATCTAAAACAAGCTATTTTAAAATCCAGGGCCTTCACTATTTCACGTCTGCAATGAAGAAATTTCATCTTGGGGAGAGCAAGCTGTCTTTCACACCATATGGCTAATGGTGGTGCATAGCAATTAGCCAGGCTGATTAATGGTGAACAGATTCTAATTTTATGCTTATAATTGAGGCTGCATTTGCACCCCTGGTGCAAATTCAGCACATCCCAACTTCCACTTACAACAGGCAAGAAATCAAGAGAAATAGGATGGTATGGAAAGTGAGAATTTTTTTTTCCTAAAGCCCCCTAAAGAGCATCAGATTTGCAATTTAAAAGACTGTTAGCCACACAATAGATGACAGGTTTGTGTAATGGGGTCAGGGTAGCCCGTAAACAAACAGTACCCCTTCCACATCTATAGGCAGCCGGGGAAAGCAGTAATCTGTAACATTAGCAAGATGACATTTGGAATATGGCTTTCCCCCTCTTAGCCACGCGGTACAAACAGCAGTCATTTGCCTTCCGTGGCTTGAGAATTTTATTTTATATTTTATTTTATTTATTTATTTTATTTTTTTTTTTTTGCTATTTTTATGTTTCTGAAAAATAGAGAGAACGTCGGCAGTAAAGCACACCAACCAGCATAATAAAGCACTTTGGACCAATGAATTTTAAAAACAAGGAAAATATAAACTGCATTAATGGGGGGAGGGGCTGTGCATGAGAGGCATAATATATCTCTAAGTAGTTCAAGAATAGAATTCTCTCCAGCATAATCCAAACATATGCAGATACGAAATGCAAATCGATGATGTATAGATAGCGCTTGGCCTGTTCAAGGGGATCCATCTTCCTGTTTCCTGTTTTGCTACAGTCATATGCAGCTCTACAGGGAGAGTTCAGTCTAATGGCATGTTAACGGTCAATGGCTAAAGTAATGGAGTGATGGTTGGGGAAAGAGTAACACAGACAAGGTTATGTTTCCACCGCTTTCCAGAACAGATCTTGCTCCTTTCCTTTTAGAACGGTGCAGCTCAGCTAGGTTATACCCAGTTCATACACACGGGCTAAAACTTTTTCCCTGCAATGAAGGAATCCCACACCATTTGGGAGTGTTGTGCTACTGTCTTAAGTCTGAAGAAAAACAACCTGGTTTTTGGAATAATTAACAGGTTTTACAAATCACTGAAGTGAAAAACGTGTGAAACTCTTGTATATCTTAGAACTATAAATCAGACATATTTTCTTAAAAGAGGGAAAAAAACAGGACTTTTATAGAAACAAATGTTAATGTTTGGGATTTCACTCGGAAAACACACAAAGCCCTTTCGAGTCTCTTTCCACCTGTAGAGTTGTGGATTCTTTGCCCCAAGAGTCCACGAGCAGCCAGTGAGGGCCAACCATGGCGAGAGGGCAGCTGAAGACCCATGCAGCCTGGTCAATGACATTCAGCAGCCAAACACACTTTGTGCCAGGGAGAGCCTGCTCAGCTAACAAAGCAATTAGGAGCCCTCCTCTGATGGCAAGTGGCATCTCCCGGCTTTGTCCAATTACTTGGGAAATGTTGGAAGCCAAACGCTGGGTTATTTTACAAGAAATAAGAGCATAAGTTAAAAGGCTACCCCCTTGTCCCTCTCCAGTGCAGGTCTGGCCGAGGCCACGGATGGGGACTGTGTTTTCAGATGCCAGTTCAGCATGATCATAGCAGAAAGTGAAGAGACTCATCGGTGAGGAACGTGATGTCGTCTCTTTCTCACTATCCTTCCCCAAAACCCCAAAGCTCACTACCCCTAAGAAATGTTAGCTTCATGTTCGGATATATACAGGATAACTAAAAATAAACCATCCACAAGGAGAAAAAAAGAGAGAGAGAGAGAGGGAGAGAGAGAGAGAGAGAGAGAGAGAGAGAGAGAGAGAGAGAGAGAAAGAGAGAAAGAGAAAGAGAGAGAGAATGAATCAGTTTAAGGAGAAATGAGGCTCAGGTATGGGGGGGTGTAAGAACTCAAAAGGAGGAAGTGTAACTTTCAAGTTGACCCAAACAGAAGCCTCTGCTGACTTCAAGAGAACTCATGTTTTACTAAGCGTGCAGTTGAGCGCAAATGTCACCAAAAAGGAGGTTGTACTCGATTTGACTCCACTGGGAAGGATGAGGGAGAGTGCCACTCAGTGACCATGAACCGTGCGGTATCAAAAACGCAAACCGATGTCTTCCGAGATGAAATGTAATAACTGAGAACCACCGTGATCCTTGACAGGACTGCACGTGTCTAAGAATTCTTCTAGACGCTTTACCGAAAGCAAAAGGAGCATACGCTCCACCCCCACCCCCACCCCCAGTGGAGCTGATTTCACCTAGGTTTGTGATTCAAATTCATCTTTACCTCAAGGATGATGATGATGATGAGAGAGAGAGAGAGAGAGACAGAGAGAGACAGAGAGAGAGAGACAGAGAGAGAGGTCTTACCTGCACATGATCTCGTGTGTGAGCAGTACTCGGCACATTTCCGGGTTCTTGTCTTGGCCTTCATACACTATGGCCTGAAAGTAAAGGCATGTTTTTAGCTAAAAATAGAAGCAAGTACCAGAGGGTTCCGTGTAACAATCCAGTTCTTCACCACCTTGCCCCTGCTGGGGGCCAATTAACTTTTAGGAGCACAAAACCTTACTGGACTGATTATTTCAGGACACATTGCTCAGGTCTGGCCCAAATCGAGTGGGGTGGGATATGATCCTCTCTGCCCTATCAGCTACCTCATTATGCACATCTTTGGACCAGAGCGTGTGCTGGGCATCTGTTGTCAAGACAACCATAGTTCTCTTCTTAATACAGAATAAAAATAAGTCTAATCAATAGAGAGGGAAGCTCCAGAAGGCTGAAGAAGCTGAAGTATTTTGTATTTCAAATATAGAGGGGCCTGTGGGTTGTTTGATCAGCCAGCCGCGTACACTTGCTTTCCACGCTGCTCCCAGCCCCCCACATTTAGCGTTCCACTGGCGAGTGAGTAGCAGGAAGCAAGTTTGGGAAAAGCTATGCGTCTATGCACCGACTACGTCATTTCTGAAGCGATTCAATCAGGGAAAACCCCTCTTCCAACCGAGAGGCTGAAAGCTAGTGCTGTTGCAGGGTGTACGCCCGCCCAGATGGGAACCCTTGCCAGCATATGCTGTGTGGGGGTTTGAAATCACAGAGTCAGCTCCCTGAGCAGAGAATTACATCTCACTCTCAAAATCTGGATTCCCTCAACCACCGTCCTCGGGTGCTCTGCTCCCTTTGCTTCTTTTGTAACACAATCAACATTTTGCCTTGGGACACCCATCAAGTTCCCCAAGCTTGCCATGGTTCTACAGGTTACTACCCCAGCCAAAGAGATACACAAAACGCCATTGGTAGACCGGGGGCTCTGCATCAGCATACATTTAACTCACTTAACACTGTATCACTGCATAATACTAATGTAACACAGCTTCAAATTGTTAATAAAATTACTTTCACACATTCACAGAACCCTCAGTTTCTTGGTGACAAAACTATTTAAATTAACCAGAGATTATTCTTACTGTTATGTGGTGCAGAAAAGTACTTCTGTGCCTAACTCACCATTCTCTCTCACATGCTATGTATGGTTTTGAACTTGGAGACAGAACCACAGTGACCTAAGACCCAGTGTAGACAGATCCATGGGTCGTGACCTGATTATAGTATCTAAGCACAGAGCAGAGTAAACTTTACAATAAATTAAAAAGGAAGAAAAAGTGGTTAGGCAAAAAAAAAAGGAAATAAAAGAAAAGAAAAAGCACATTTCTCTAACATTGGCCCATCAAAACTATCTTCTATGGCTAGCTCATCATAACCTTGTATTTAAAAAAGTAAATTTGTTTTTACTTTAACTGTAGAATTCTAAAATGGCTGAAAGAATATATTTAGAAGTCCAGGATAGAATATTCATTACCCAGATTCCTCAAATGTTTGCGCTTTACTAAATTTGTTTCCTATTTTCCTCTTTCTCCTAAATCACTTTTTAGCAAATTGCAGATATATCCTCAATATATCTGCATGCATTTCCTGAAAACAAGGCTTTTTCATGCATAATCACAGCACAATTATCTAAATCAGAAAATTAGCATTGATACAATAGAATAATCTAATCTCCAGACCTTATTGAGATTTACCAATTACCTAATAATGTCCTTTACAGCGAAAGAAAATCCTGTACTAATCACCGCGCTCAGCTGTCATTGCCGCCTTCCATTCCGAATATCCTCCAGTCACTGTGGTTCGTGGCATTGGCACTGATGAGAACACAGGCCAGTTACTTTGTAGAATAACCTTCTGTCTGGGTTCTATTCTGGTTCTCCAGCTCATATGGAAGTCTTAGACTTCAAGGCAGGACAACAGCACACAGTGATGCTGAATTCCCTCTGAACCAGGCTCTACCCATCCACAAGTTTATTAACGGCATTCGTTCTAACCATTTGCTCAGAGCGATGCCCACCATCTACCAGTGACCACAGGCTAGCTTTTCACAATAGAATGTCATATCCCACCCCTTATTAGTCATTCAGAACTGTTGTCTGGGGCATTGACTTGCACTATGTTAACGTCCTACTATGTGTCAAATCTCTAGTCACTAGTTTTAGTGTGACTCTTCCTTCATATTTATCATATTGAGAGGGTGTGCACTACTGTGTGTGAGTGTGTGTATGTGAGAGTATATGTGTGTGTAGGTTTGTGTGTATATGAGAGTGTGTGTGTGTGTGTGTGTGTGTGTGTGTGTGTGTGTGTAGGTCAGAGAACAAATTTCAGGAGTTGGTTCTCTCTTTCCATCACGTTGAGATCAGAATTGAGCTCAGGTCTCCAGGCTTGCTCAGCAAGCCCCATTACCTTCTGAGCCTTCTTGCTGGCCCTTTCGCCAATATCTTAAATGACTTCTTCAAAGGCCCCAAAAGTTGCTTTATCCAAGAAAATGCATTAATTAAAAATATTCTGAAAACCAAACATTGAAGCAAGCAAGGTGGCTCATCAGGTAAAGACGCCTGCCAAAAAGCCTAAGGGCCCAAGTTCAATTCCCAAGACTTACACCGTGGAAGGAAAGAACCGACGATTGTCCTTTGACCTCCACACATACGCTGTGGTGCACTTAAGCACACACAAGCTAAATAATAAATAATTTTAATATTTTTAAAAACATAGATGTGTCTCTTCTATTTCCTGCAATCGCTGTTTTTTTTTTTTTAAAAAAAAATTCAAGAAAGAAACAGGGGAATTCTGCAGTAAAATAGAGTGGAAGAAAAATTCAAGAAAAGAAAAATTCAAGAAGAAAGAAAACACAGTAAATTACTGATTAGCTCTCAAGCATAGTGCTGGAAAAAAAATTCAAGTGACGTGTTTCTGCTAGCTCCCATTGTCACTACATTGGCTCTATGTTCTCCTGAAACTCTACATAGCCTCTGCTGCAGCTCCAGGGTTTGCCTTGCTGCTAAAATAATAATAGTAATAATAACAATAACAACAATAATAATAACTCAATAAGTCAGTCTACAGGTCTAGAGAACTTTTCTGTGCTGGAGCAGGGAGGTGGCAGAGGAGACGAAATGACATGATCTGGGGGGACATGGCAGGCATATCAGTTACATAAGATCTCGGTTTGGAACTTTCTAGAGGAGATAAACATTACTATTACCAAGGCTGCTAGTTGAAATGAATGAGGCCACGATAATACCCAGTTAATAATAAGCTTCAAAGCAAATCCACTGAGGACTCCCCCAGGCAATGGATGACAGGGACTCCCAGAAGTCCTGTGTTTTCTCCTTGGTAACTGAACATCACTTGTTAAAGGCCCAGCCCCTCCATAATACATCTCTTTACCAGATACTGAGCTGCCGCTTTGCTTCTGGCAGTGGAGTCAAAACAGAGAATCTTTCTCCAAGTCAAGCATAGAAAAATGAAACCAAGAGTTTGGATTTGCTCAGAAATAATTAAGAACTCTGGGGAGATCTGGAATCGGAGGTTTCTGCCTTCCCTCTCCCTCTCCCTCTGCCTTCCGTCTCCCTGCGCCTGGATAGAATAAGAAGGGTTCTCGAGGCACAGGGGTAGAAAAAGAAGTACCTGCTTCTGGGGAATTCTGCAGTAAAATAGAGTGGAAGTCTACCATGGGATAGGAAGGGTAAAATTCCTGCCCCTAGAGTAAACCGCACAGTCGAGTTAAGGGAGCAAGCTTCCCTTAAACACACATGCATGCATGCATGCACATACACAAGACAGAGAAAATATTGGTCCAGAGGTGAGTGTTTAGACGGGACCAGGGGTAGGTAGATATGATAGATTTATTTGGGTGGCTCCAGTATCATGGTAACTTTAAGACAGACTCTCCCCCAATCCCACCCCCCACTGCTTCAAAGTTCCCACTGCAGCTTGCTCCCCTACTAAAAGCATCTCTACTGTGTACATTTAGCACGCACAGCAAGACTGGCTCACAGTTGAGCAAATCCAGACGTTAAACACCACCCCCAAGGGTAGGCATCTTCTAATGCCAATTTTGGAGGACAGGGGGCTTCAGCTTCTCTCACTAATGTAAATGTATGCTTCTGTGGGGTTTGAGACGAGATGGTTGAGGTTGGATCAGCTGGGAGATCCCAGGGGCATATAAACAGCCTTGACTATTTTAAGTGAAACCATTTTAATAGACAGCTGGCTTAGGATGCAGACAATGGAGCCCTGAGAAGAAGGCTTATTGTCATCCTCCACAGTAAATCATGCGTCTGCTCACAGGGAGGAAGGTGGTCTGCTGAGAAAGCAACAAGGACAACACCGGCTTAAATAAATCAATGTGTTTATCAGAAGTGTGGATGGGGGAGCTGCCACTCAGACGGGAGGGAGAGGGAGAGAAATTATAAAAACGCGTTATTGAAATAGATCCATCGAGGGTGAATCAAGTTGAGCTTTATCACCATAGAAATAATAATATGTTATAATATATATATGTATATATATATATATATAATCAAGTAGAAAATGCTGTTTACATTAACCCTGCCAAGGGCAAACAAACGCCTCAAGGCCATAGGGATGCTTGGACAGAAAGAAACGTAAAACAATAAACAGAAGTAACTTCACCTCAACTTTCAAAACCCATGCTACTCAAGAGACAAGTTGTCCAAACCGGTCATATTTGGAGACCCAACTTTCTGATAGGTCAGTAGTTGCCCTCTCTGAATGTCAGCCCCTAACAGAAAGTAACAAGCAAGCAGAAACGAATGCCTGTTCTTGTTTTCTGAATCATATTGTGTGTGTGTGCATGTGTGTGTGTATGTGTGTGCATGCATGTGTGATATATATATTATATGTATATATAATATATATGATTAACTTAAGAAGAAAACATGGGCATTGACAAAACCTTCATACCCTTGAAGAACAACAGTTTCACTGTCCAAAAGAGAAAATTCCATTCGTTTTAACTGCTTAATATTATATGTCAACATGGCAAGTCTTAGAAAATCAGTCAATCCCTGTACCACACTTGCCTCAGTTACCACTGTTTTAAAAGTCATCTAGGTTTTCGAAAATATTGCTGAGGCTTAAAAGCTCACTGAGACTTCTTACTTCAGGGTAGAGACCACACAGCCAAAGGTGGGGGAGTTGGGGGGGACACACGGGGATCACACTTCAATGGGATGCTCACAGAAGTTCACAGAATTGAACTTGCTTTCTTTTGTTTACTTTTCTGATAGTTTTAACTCCTTCTGTCCCAGGCCACACTCAAGGGAGCAATGAGAAGGCACATTTTTCTCATTAGGAATTTGTCCCCGATTTGCAATAAGGGGTGAGGGGGAGGGAAGGAAAAGGAAGAGGAGAGGTAACAGAAATTTGAATTTCCCACATAAATCAAAACAATAACCCTGAAAATGATACTTCTATTTCTGAAAACAAAACAAAAAGCAAAGTCTATTTGTCACCTCAGAGAAAGGGCCATAAATATAAAAAACAGCCTTCTTCAACCAAAAGAGGAGTACCTTCCAAATATGAACTAAGGGTGATACCAAATTACTAAGAATTCAGCTAATCAAAAGGCAATAATGATGTCTATAGTATCAATACACTGTACAGTAATGACTACATTCACCCACCACGTTCCACTGCCTTTCATTAAAACATATATATATATATATATATATATATATATATATATATATATATATAAAATAAAAGAGTGCTATGTAATATAGTCCAGTTTCCAGTAGGTGAAAGAACCCTAGTTAAAAAAATTAAGCCATGCCAAAGAAAACACCACAAACCTGGCATTCCATAAACAATTGTGTCACGCAACAATCTAACATTAATAGGAGAGTAAAAAATCAAAACTCATTTTGCCTCAAGTAGCAACTTGGCTACTGGCGGACAAATTGCAAAGATGTAATTTCAGCTCTGCAGCTAAGCAGGCCTGTTTTCAGAACTGAGTGAGGCAAGATATCAGATTCACTGTGCTGCTCAGTTACACCACAGCCCCGACTAAAAGGCAAGCACGTCCCCAGTGCAGGGGGACTTTCTGTTATACCCCTTCTGTCTGGAAGATCTCGAAGCCCTTATATTATTCAAATGCCCTAGGGTTGGGTGGGGACTAAATATTTCAAATAATTCCATAGGACATTTTTCCCCCCTAGAAGTAATAAACGATCTTCTACATGGATAGTTACTGCATTTACTGCGTTAGTAGATACAATTGACTTGTCAACTCACCCAGGCAGGAATGATAAAATCATAAGAATAGCTAGTTTATTATATACTTAATATATGCCAATCACTGTTCTAAGGTCTTAATATCTATTTAATTTCCACAGCAGAACTTTGAGTTGGGCGCAACCATTTTTCCCATTTGTTTGATTCTAAATTCATACATACTTTTTCATTCCTCGCTAAAACCCAATCTTCCCTGCTCCAAAACCTATGTCAACAATTCACGCATGCCCACGTCCTAACAGTCGTCATCCCCAGTAAGAAACACACAGATAGCGGGCTGTCTGTACAGCCATATGAGTTCGATAAATGCATCCCGACTAATATGTTCGTTTTTAATGCTGTTCAAACATTCACATGGAAACAGCTCTAGCGTAAATATCCCCGAACAAATGGCTGTATATTATCCAGGAGGGAGCAGTTGGGCCGCCAGACTGGGGAAGTACTAGGCCATCTGGCTCCGGCGAGCTCTCCAAAACCATCAGCTTTGTTTTCACCCCCAGACTCCAAACAACACATTTTCCACTGTGATGAGTTTACATTTTCCCAAACACAGGTCCTGATCATGCATAAAAATTCCAAACTTCTTCATTCCTCTATGTGCAAGGAAATTTAAATCACCTGCGTTTTCTGACATGTTACCGAAGGAGACAGAAAGCTGTTGAAATCTAGCCCCTGACATAAACCTGCTCTGTCCTCTCTTGTTTGACTCCCTGGGTATATGAAAGAGCCTCTTTGCTGGCCTGGTAAATTCCTTAGGAACTTATAGATACGTCGAAAAAAGAAAAACAAAATAGTGTCTATCACCAAATGAGCTGAAAGAGTAGTTAATCAAACCTATGCAGCCATGGTAGAATATAATGACATAACCAATGGGGGTAAAGTTATAGCAGCAACTTTAAGGGCTGGGAACCTCAGAATAAATACAGAAAGAAACAGATCTGACACCCTTCACGTTTACTGTCCCTGCACCCCACATTGTATCAGCACTGTTCACAGCCCTGCACCCACCCCACCTTTAAACCAATACATACAAACGTGCCGTGACTTCTGTTTGCCCTTCACAAAAATAAATAAATGAAATAAGGGGGGGGGGCAGAGAAACACTTTGGTTTGGGGGCAGGGAATGTGAGATTGTGTTTCCTTTCTTCACCAAGTGTCACTAGGAAACACTCACTCTTAAAGCAAACTAGTGTAAGAAATGAGCTGGTTCGGTGTGTATTAACTACTTAAGGACAGATCTCAATCTCCCTCTCTCTCTCTCTCTCTCTCCCTCTCTCCCCCTCTCAATGAATGAACCACAGAGGACATCGAATCTCAAATCACACATGCAAAGCTGAAGTGAGACAGGTTAAGCCTCAGGCCTCCCTAACTGGGTCCACGAGAGCTTCTGCAGTTGACGCTGCTTCTGGATGCATTAGCCATAAACTTCTGGATTCTAAGGGCTTCTGCCTGCTCACTAATAGAATACCAAAAACAGCAACAACACAAAAACAATCTATTTTTAGGCCAGCTAAACTTGGTTTTCGAACAACCCTTCCCAAAAGCAAGACATTTCTTTTCTGATCGAACGGGTTTTGATTTGGTTGTCGCTCTGTTTTGTTTTGCTCAAACTTTTATATTTTATACCCCATGTTTTACAAAAGAAAAAAAAAAGGGATAAGAAGAGGGGACCTCGGAGTCTTCTGCATTTGCTCCTAATGAGATTCCATAGTACTACAGAGTAGGGCCCAAAATTAGGAATCCTTCCTCCAAATAGTCTAATGAGACACTTTAGGAAGGTGTGAAACACTGTGTCATCCTCAGACATCTGGGTTGATTGAGTGCATTTCTGTCTGGCCTCCGTGTCGTTGCTAGATGTACTCAAAATGAGGAACAGCCTGGGCAGCTGTAGCCCAGCCACTCTTGCGTGGGACTGGCTGATGATTCCGTCTGAATGTTAACCCCAGCTTGTGAGTCAAGGGTACAACATCACGTGTGCAAAGGCACGTGTCTATTCACAGGAGGGGTAGTAGTAGGGTCACCAAACAACGGAGACAAGATTTCACGGTGGCCAGGTACTCCCTCCCCAGCTCTGGTGTTCTTAGACCTTGAGAGTTGTGCTCTGTTCCACACTCTGAATATCAAAATCTGAAATGCATCAGGAAGCCCTTCGCAGAGGGCAACGTTGCCACCCAGTCAAACAGCCTCCGTCACTCCTACTTAAATGGGCCACTGTCTATAGCTACATAGAACCAACACTTTTAGAAGGTTTAAGTCAGACTGAGCGTTTAATTACCACAGAATAATTTCAAACTACAGGGAGATCACTCCTGGAGCTAAGTGTAAACATGACCCCACCCCCCCACCCCACCCCCGCAGCTAAGAAAATACAGCTTCCGGTATCTCTATCTGCCTTTTTGGAGTGCATGATATTAACTGAGCCCATAAGAAGGTTACCTACTTCTAAAACTTTGGCAGCCTGGAGTCAAAGGACAAGCAACTGGATACTGAATACAGATTGCCTTTCAAAGTGAAAGTTATAGAAAGGGCGGGTACCCAATCACCATGAAAGCAGATGGAGACATCTTAAATTGTCTTTTGTCTTGATACGTTTACACCAACTTAGATAACTGTTAATTTTTTTTCAGATTGCTCCTGGCTAGAATATATAACTACATGTATTTATAACTTAAACTTACATATATGGCAAATGTCTTTCTCATACCTGTTATTTTTTTTTAAAGGAACCATTTCCCCTCTCTCCCTCCCCCATGGAATTTATGATGCTGTCATAAAGATACCTTCAGCTGTAGCTTAAAAAAAAAAAAAAGAACTCCATGGCCCTGTTAGTAAAATGTTTGTCATATTGCTTTATATTTTTAAAAAAATTCCTTCCACTGTTCTCATATGAGAGAGTTTGTTGATAAGAATCAATTCTTAGTAGCAATATTTGCTTAGGGAGGTAGGAATTAAAAGTTTTGGGGAGATTTAAATCAAACAGAAACAATGTCTCCAAACTTATTGCAACTTTATGCTCCTTGGAGTAGAGCTCCTCATAGCTCTCGGCCTGCACTTGCAGTGGTCAACTACATAAACACATCGACCCTGTACAGTTGTTGGTGTAGATGTCCTTTCTCTTAAAAAGTAAGTCCTAATAAATACTTGTGGAGTAGGGGTTAAGGTTCATTCTTTCCCCTCTGGCTTCCCTGTTTTCACTCCTCTCTGACGAGAAGGACAAGAAATGACACCCATCGTATCAAAAGCTGTTTTTGAAAAACCAAATTCCACCTAATGTATTTTGTTTTGATATCAGAAAACATTTTTAAAAAAACACTAAATCAAGTTTTTGTGTGTGTGTTTCTGCTCAGGAAAAAAAAATCAAAAGTTCAGTGTCCAAAGGACAGAGAATTACTCTATGTAGCAATCAAAAGAATTCAAGAGAATAACTGTAGCTAGAACAATAAATGGGAATTCACTCTGAGCTGTCAACTAAGAAATAAACACAGTCTTCCAGGGGCAAAAATACGTAAGGGAAATAACACGATAGCAATTTTAGACACTTATTACTTTAAAAATATGCTTCCTGTCCATAATTCCATATATTTTATTTGCATTACAATATAAACATGATAATCAACATGAGCTGTGATTAAATGCTTCTTGTTAAGATTTCCGACTCCCAACAGCTTATTAATGTGTACTATGCACATTATAGCCAGGCAGATCTAAAGCTATTTTCAATTATCCATGAACACCCTAATTCCAAACTTTCTAAGCCAGTGAAGGAAGAACACCCTTCCTTGTTTTAAAAGGAATATTTAAAATGTCAATCAAATAAACACATTTCAACCCTGCGATAAATTACTGTTTGCTGTACAAGAGATAACTTTTCCTTTTGTTTGGAATTCTCCCCCCCTCAATAAAGCCGTCTTCTCTTTTTCTGTTACTTCAACTAACTAACCAGCTACTTCATTCTGAAACTATACTTTTTCTTAAAATCAAGAAGGGGGATAGATTAAAAAAAAAAAAAAACTTCCTGTGCCTCATTAAAATGTCAAGCCTCACTTCCAACTCGGCTCATAATTGTATCTTTTAAAACATAACTCAACCTTAATGTATACTGCCTGACACTGTGTGTTGGCAAGCTTAAGAAAATGCTGTCTGTGTACCTTTAAGACAGAAAGCTAGCTAGCTCTTGTTCTCTGGCTTACAGCCAAACTTGGAGGCCAAAGCAGGAGGGTTTTTTTTTTTTTTTTTTTTTTTGCAAATATCCTTGAACAACTGTAGGCTCCCACTTCCAACACTACCTTCCAATACCATCGCCTTTAAGAAAATAAAAAAAATCTGTGCAGAGTTCATTTGCAAATTCCAACAGCTTCATTTCTAAAGAAGCCAGAATTACCTCTCCCCAACTCCCCACCCCCAAACCAATTCCTCAGGCCTGAGCCTTGGGGGAGACCTGGCTGGTTTGCGTTTCAAGAGTTCAGTCCATAAGGCCACCCCGGAGGGGGTTGTCTCTAGGGCTCTTTTTGCTTCCCCTAGGACTCCTTGGCCAAGCCAGAGGAAGTTCAGGCCTTTTTCCTTCTCTCAGCACCCCAGGTTTTAATCGCCAGGCCTGGCTTTCCCAGGGAGACAGTGAGCCTCGAGCAGAAATGGTCTGGGAAGCCTGCGCTGCAACAACTTTGCCAGGGCCACCCTGGCTTAAGAGTTTGCGTCCCAGTCATCTTTCAGTAGCTCAACCAGCTTTTGAATTGCAGCAAATTTGGTGACCCGAGAGTCGTCCGTCCCCTCCGTGTGGAATTTTAAGAAACTTACTTGTTTTGTCATGGAGTCGATGAGGCGCACGTAGAAATCCTGTTCGGTCCTTATCCCTGGGGGTGGAGGGAGGAAGGAAAATTAAGAGAGGGGATAAGCCCTGAAAGAAAAGAGAACTCCACAATACACATAACAATAGCAACAAACAAAAACTGCACACAATGGGGTCCAAGGCCAAGGGGAACTCCCGCTGTCCTGAAAGGGGCGAGCCAAGACTTTCCTTCCCAGAATCCAGAAAGGATCTGCGGGCCTACTCCCTTAGAAGCAAGCCTCCTCCAAGCACTGGAGCTAGAAAAAGAGGGAAGCCCCTCAACCTGGCCATTCTTCATCCCCCAGGCTAGAGTCCCTCTGAAGCCGCCTGGATCCGTCAGGAGCACCTCCACTCCTACCCTCCCACTCCCACCCCCAAAAATAACCCGAAGAGCCTTGAGACTTGGAAATTTGGCCGAACAACACAGGCCTCAAGAAGGGGAGAAAGAAGACAAACGAGTGGTCTTGTCAGGGAAAAGTGGCCTCTGGTCAGCCCTGGACTGACCAAGCCGCCCTCTGCCTCCTCAGGTGAGAAACTTCTAGAATGAAATTTCGGAGAGGCCTGTTCACCTGGAGGGTGGCTGACGGCTGAGCTTCGCTGGGGGGCTTTCGTCCACCTGGAGCTCCGTGAGCCCCCTGCCCTGACCCTGAGCCCCAGGGTGCTGGCACCGACCCGACAGGAGCCTCACCATTGCTGTAGAGGAGCTGGAGCCGGTAGTGGATCCCATTATTGGTCTTTTCGCTGTTGGCTTCCTGGTTTGCAGCAAGGCCCAAAGACACAAGAGACGAGGAAAGAGGTCTCCGTGAGCGAGTGCACCAACTTCAAGGCAACTTTTCCCAAATGGGACCCCCCCCAAATCCTGTAAAGCCAGCCAGCCCCAATAGCAACAGAAATTGTGGCAAACTTAATCTTTTCTCCACAGTCATCCTGAACTACTTTCTTTCTACCATTCCAGAAATTTCTGTGAGATGCACATGGGTGAGACTCTTCCCAGAGTCTGGGGACTGCAGCCTGGGCCATCTGAGGCAAGCAATGCAGATCTGATAGTTCGAGCGAGCACACCCCTAGGCTCCCAGGGCTAGAGTGAAGTAGGGTTCCGTTCATTTTCCCTGGAATCTCTCCAGTTCTGGGGGCTCCATGTTAGCTTTCTGGAGCAGGACCTTGTGTCCCAGGAGCCTGGATTCGTCCAGGACGGGAAGTAGTTGGAGGCGAGGGGCGGGGGTGGGGGGCTCTCACAGGAGTGTGAGCAAAGCTTTGCCCACACATGGAGGCGGCTTCTAAGGAGCCTGGGCCTTCTCTCTGAGCCCGGGACTACTGGGGACTGCGTTGCGCCCACTTACTTTTTCCTTCTCCACGAACCCCACAAAGGCCGTCCTCTCAATCTCCACGGGCTGGCCCTGTCTGTCGTAGAGGGCCAGGACGAAGTGGAAGAAGTTGGATTTCCGCAGGTTAGAAGGCGGCTGCTTCTCAAAGTGAGCCCGGGCCAGACCCACCCCGCTGCGACCAAAGACGCAGAGTTAGATGGCTAACCCAGACTGTGTCCCGCACCCCTCTGTCACCCAGGACACGCGAGCGAACCCCCCAACACCCACCTTCTCTGCTCCCAAAACATCTCCTGGGCTCCTTCCATGACCCATCAGGAGCTCTAGCGCGGCTGACGAACCGCACAAATGTCACTCATGTCCCTGTCCTCCCCTTCCAGAGACAGCGGGTCATCAGAACTCAGAGGTGTGAAAGTTTTGTTTGGGTTTTGGGTAGGAGATGAAACGCTACAATCTTTACTCCACTGGAAGCGCACTGCGTGGAGAGGAAACGTGACCGTGGGTGAAGCGAAAGGGGGTTAAAGAGAAAGTGCGCAGTTTACTACTTCGAAGGCCAGGGCGTGGGAATGGGTTCCAACTACGCCTCCAAATCTCTCAAGTAAGTGGGCAGGTGGAAATGTATGCAGGGATGCTAGGCTGCTCGCTGCAGCAGCCACCCTCCAGGAAATTCCCTGGCCTCCTCCAGCTGCCGGTAGCCGGCCTCAGCACGCTAATTTTCTACACAAACACAAGCAAGGGGAGAAGGGTCCCAGATTGGGACTCGCGGCTATTAGAAATGATCGATCGCCATTGGAAAGGGAACTGGGGCGTTCTGTTTTACTGTTGTAGGTGGCTGTTGTTGTTTGGTTTAATTGTTTAATGAAAGACCTGTCTTGACAAAGTTTTGCCATTCTGAAAAATCATCCTCACACATTGCAGAAACCAAGGCTGCTTGGCTGAGAAGATCCGTCTGGGACTGGGGACTGAAGATTGGGGTGCCCGGGAACACCACAATGTCAGCCCAAACTGCAGGACACTGGCGGGCAACACACACACACACACACACACACACACACACACACACACACACACACACTTTCGCTTCCAGCCTAGTTACCCAATTCACTCTCACTACCAACCACTCCCAACCCTGTGCTCAGCGGGATGGAAACGATACAGGACAGTTGTCCCTAGTCCTTGCCCCCCCCCCAAAAAAAACTGGAAAGATGGAATTACTCTCCCTTCTCCCTCTGCACCTTATATGTCTAATGGGGCCTGGGCCCACAAACTTTTCCCTAAGCCCAGCTGGTGGCCAAGAATGAAAAGAGCAAGGTACCATTTCTCACTTGGGACCAGGAGCCCCTGGACAGGGCACTGGGTGTGTCCAGGGAAGTTCCTCAAGTTGGCCTCCAAGAGCATGGCTTCCAAGCCACTCAGTGTAGGGTCTGGAGAGCTGGAGAGGGACTGGAGGAGTCCAAGGTGACAGGGGATGAGAAAGGCTTTTAGGAGATGTGAGAATTAAAGTTGGAAATCACTCCTCTACAGGCAGACTGAGAAAAACTGAAGGCTAAGGGGTGGAGAGAGGGGAGAGTAAAGAACCAGATAGGAGAGAAATGGGGAGAGAATATAGGGAGGAGACAGCCGGGTGAGGAAAGAGTAAAGAAAAAAGAAGGGTGAAACTGAGAAGGAAAGAAAGAGAAAAAGAGTGGGGAAGGACAAGGAAAAATTAAAGAAGGTAGAAAAAAGAAAGGAAAGATAGGGAGAAAGGAAAGAAATGTGAAATGAAATGGAAAGGAAGAAAGAAAGGGGAGAGAAGAAAATTAAGAAAAAAGAGAAGAGAGAAGGAACGGGGGAAAGGGAAAGAACTGAAGAGAAATTAAGGAAGCGAAGGGAAGGGAAGGAGAAGGGGAAAAATATATAGCCACCCAGAAAAGAAAACAAGCGGTCAGAAAAGCGCAGCTATCCAACACCGTGCTGCAGAGACTCCTCTTCTGGGTTAAAACAAAACGAAAACACTCGCAGATGGGGCTGCGGAAAGTGCCGACAAAGCTTGGGCTCGGCTCCCTCCGGCAGCTCGCTGTTCTCTGGCCGGCGGCGACGAGTGCTGCGCAGCCGGGGAGCGCGGAGCCCAGGCGGCGAGCGCAGCGCAGCGGCAGACGCACTCGCGTGGCCGGGCCCCGGGTAGCGGCGCCGCGGTCTCCGGGCTCTCCCGCTAGCCGGCGGCCTCTCCTCCACGGTCCCCCAGCGGTACCCACCTCTGCGCCGCTGTGTTGGCGTCCAGCACCCCGGCGCCCTGCATCCACGTCCGCACCGCGTTCATGCCGCTGCCCAGCGGCTCTTCCTTCATACTGCTTCCACTCCGTTGGATGCTTTCCTGGATCCCAAACATGAAAACAACCTTTTCTTGTGGAAAATCTCCTCCCCTTTGAAAATATTAAAAAAAAAAAAAAGGAAAAAAAAAACTCCAACCACAGATTTTTTTTTTTGAGTCGATGAAACTCGCGCTACATCAAGGCGGGCTGAAAAGCAAAATTTTTAAAAATGTAAACCTTCGCTCAAAACTGAGCGATAACAAGGAGGGGGGGGCGAGGGAAAAAAAAGAAAGGGAAAATCCAACGAAAAGACCAAAATTAAGAAAAAACAGAGATGTATGCTTGGCTGTTGGGGGTTGTTTGGTTGGTTGGTTTTGAGTTTGGGTGCTTTTTTTTTCCTTTTTTTTTTTTTTTTTTTGCTTTTTTTTTTTTTTTTTTGCTTTTTTTTTTCTTTTTGTAGTAATCACAGGCCGTTGGAGAACAGGAGGGGCTGGAGTTTCCTTTTGTAGCGGTACCTTCACTTGAAGAAGCAGGAAGAAAAAAACCACCCTGATGACAATTTAAGAAACAATAGATACGACTCTCGAAGCCGGCTTGGCTACTTGAAGTGTCATTTTCCACAACCAGGCAAGTTTTTTTCTCTCTCTCTTTTTTTCCTCCTCCTCTCTCAACCAAAGATGTTTCTTTCCTTTCCGTGCGTGTAGATGAGGACGCTGGTTTCTGTAGACAGATACACCGGAGAGGGTGGGGGGAAGGGGAGAGAGAGGGAAAGAGGAAGGGGGGGAGGGAAAGAGATAGAAAAAGAGAGGAGAGGGAGAAAGAGAGGGGTGGACCCTGCTGGATGGAGATTCTGTTTTCTCCTTGCTAAAATAGAAGTGATTTGCAGGCTCTCCCTGTGGAATCCAGTTTGACTCTCCCTAGAGCTAAACACAGGCACACTAACCCCAAAGGGAAGGAGGCGGGGCCCTCGCAGCCTGGACACGCCCCTTCTTTGCATAACGTCATCCTTCCGCCTTATCGCAGCCAATCGCAGCTCCCGAGCTGGCTTGTTCACAGAGCCTGGCCACACTCCCTCATTAACATCCTTCTCTGGGTGGCGCAGGGGAGCCGCCAAAGTTCCCGGCAAAGTGGCGAACGAGGGAGCTCTGAGCACCAGCATCTAGGCTGGAGGGAGCTCGGCCGTAAAGAGCAAGAAAGGGGGCAGAGGGAAGGAGATGGAGGTATCCTGAGCCGAAGGGGTATGCGCCATGGCAGTTCCTGAGCATCCCCTCAGCGCCCAGAGCGCGACGGAGGCGTACTGACTGCGTTCTCCCTGGGCAGACGCCTAGTCCCTTGCTCGGCTGTCCTAGGACTTCGGGGGCAAACTTGGAGGAAAAAGGACTGACCAGGCAGAAAAGCCAGGATGCCCATCCCAGGTGCCCAGCTCTTCTCTCTGAAGCAAGGGTAGCGGGTTGAACTTTGTGTGCGAGCAAGATCGAGACTTGTGGGCCCTCGGAAGACACACTGTCTCCGTGTCAGGAGAGGTAGAGAAGCCTATTGCCCCAACGAATACTTTAGTAGATCGCACAAGGGATTGTGTGATCCAGACTCGGTCCTTAGCAGGCCTCTGAAATGCCTCTGATTCTGGGGTTAGCCCAGACACAAACGCTGTTGGGCGCGGTTCTTACTCGGTCACTTCAGCAGTCTCTTAAGAATGAATAGGTCTCTGGGACTGTGCCAGGGTGAGACTCTAAATATCTTCAGATCCCCAAACCCCTCTCCTGCTCCGCAAAGTAGCTTTATTTTTCCTTACCAACACAGCAAGGATGTTGCCTTCTCTGATTAGCTGGTTATTTGGCACACAGAGTTCTTTCTGTTAAACGCGAAGGGGGCTTAAGCCAACTTCCATCACAACCGCAGGGAGACTGGGAAGTAGGGAAGAGAGATGAGAGCGAGGGAGGGAAAGGAAGGAAAGAGGAGGAAGTGGATAAGGTGGAAGAATGTAAGGGGAGAAAAAGAAGGAAGGAAGAAAGGACGGAAGGAAGGAAGGGAGGAAGGAAAAGGAGGAGGAAGAGGGTAACTTGTCTCCCACTCCCACCTCAGGCCTATTGGCCTTGGTGTTGTGGCTGAAGAGGAAATGGGTGGAAGTTTATGGGTAATATGCCTGCCCCATCATTATTTTTTTTAAAAAGATGCAACGTTTAATAAGCTCATGGTAAACTGTATCATTACCCTCAGAGGACATCCTGGATGCAGTCAAGGCTGCTAAGGACTCCTTGGGGGAAAATTCTTTGCCCCAAATCTAGATTCCCTTTTCTTCTGGTCTTCCTTGGCCCTCTGATTTATAAAATGTATCACTGTCAGCGATGGAAAGGAACACACATCCCTGTTGAATGGAACAATTAAGGCCAGCAAATGTAATGCTTGGTGTGTCTGTCCAAGGAGGAAAGTGGAGCCCTTTTGTGATGAAAGATTGGGTGTATTCCAAGACTACAGGTTGAATGCATGGCCACTATCTTCAGACACAACTTTATCTATTATCTAGCTCCCAGACTATTTATCTGGACTACACATGTGCTGGGACATTTTTTTTCTGGTACCATAATTAATGCCATCTCCTCCAAGCCATCTCAGCAGAGATCATCTGATCCCATAGCATATGCCAGAGTTTCTGGCAAACAGTAGGTAGAGTGTGTGTGTGTGTGTGTGTGTGTGTGTGTGTGTGTGTGTGTGTGTAAAACCTTCCTCATCTCTTTAGAATTTAAATGTACAATTGTAGCTGGGCCTATTAAACTTTTTCCAAAGCTCCAAGCTTTTGCTGATGTCCCAGACCCAGGATCTTCTTAACTTCAGGGCTTCACAAAATGAGTTCATTCCTTAGGTTCAGAGGTGATCCTTTAAGGTAGGGGCATCAGGAAGCAGGGGCCACCCTCCTGCAATGGGTCCCGGGAAGTCCTAGCTTAAGACTCAGGCCTCCCTCCTTAAGTACTTGAGTCTCAAGACTTTTTAGTAATCAGACCAAAGCATTAACGTTGTATGTAGTAGGGTAGAGGTCCTGGTGGTGGAAAGCACACAGTCAGGAAAAGATCATTGCTGGAAAAGAAGAAATGCGGTCATACTGAGGCCTGCGATTAACAAGAGTCACAGAGAATATAGACATCTGGACGTCATCCACGAAGGATCCTGGTGCCACTCAGTACATGAAACCCACTATCCCAAAAAAAAGAGCCTGGTACAGAGAATGCTTTTTAGCTGTCCAGTTCTCCAGAAACTAGGAAGGAAGCAATGTTCATATCCATCCACTAAGCTAAAGGAGGAGAAGTAGAAGAAGTAAAAGTAGTAGTAGTAGTAGTAGTAGTAGTAGTAGTAGTAGTAGTAGTAGTACTGGGAGGAGGAGGAGGAGGAGGAAGAGGAGGAGGAAGAGGAGGAGGAAGAGGAGGAGGAGGAAGAGGAGGAAGAGGAGGAAGAGGAGGAAGAGGAGGAGGAAGAGGAGGAGGAAGAGGAGGAGGAAGAGGAGGAGGAGGAAGAGGAGGAGGAAGAGGAGGAGGAAGAAGAGGAGGAAGAGGAGGAGGAGGAGGAGGAGGAGGAGGAAGAGGAGAAGGAGGAGGAGGAGAAGAATCTTTGGACAGCACAGCACAGATCCCCTTTGGCCTGACAGCCAGTGGGCATCTCACCTGGGATGGTGGTGACATATTTCACTGTCATTAAACAGAGTGCATTCGTAGGTTTTCATCTAGGTGAATTGCCTTTTAACTTGGCTTTTGCAGCCAATAATAAATGTTTAAGTATAAGGAGACTAGAAAGAGAGTGGAAAAGAGAGAGGGGCCTTACAGAAAACTGAGTGTTCTCTCTCTCTCTCTCTCTCTCTCTCTCTCTCTCTCTCTCTCTCCCTCCCTCCCTCCCAAGCTCCCTCCCTGCCAAGCTCCCTCCCTCTCCCCCTCTCCCCCCTCTCTCTGAACATTCAGATTCCTGGGCCTCGTTCACAGCTGCGGATCGGAGCCTCTGGCAATGGTACCTAGGAATCTATATTTAAAGACACTTAGGAAATCTTGCCTTCTCTCCAAACAAAGAGATAGGGAAGGAGCCACTGTAAAGAACAGGTTTCTTCTGGCATGATGTTTTCCTGTTGAACTTCTAGCACTTTCTTCAGCTCATGGGTGGTGGGGGGGTTCATGGATAGGTTCTCAGAGGGTTCACACTGCCAGGCAGGGCTGCCCAGCTGTCCTCCAGTGCTAGAGGAAGTTGAGGCTAGGGCACAAGAATCCCCTCCCTCTGTACCCTTCAAGCCTAACTTCTGGCACCCAGGCTGTCCCAAACATCTGTAAACCCAGACTCCCTCTCATGGGGCATATAAAATGATGCAATATTTTCTAGGGGCTCCGGTAGAACTATGCTCCCCTGCTTGCCCTTCAGTAAAAAGAAAGACGCCCCTGAATTTAGTGAAACTGGGACCAGAAGGAATGTCCCAAGAAAAAAAAAGGGGATGGCTTTTGCTTGTCTGCCCCCAGGAGGCAGGCTTGGGACTTGTCCTGAAGCACGTTCTACTTTTCTCTTCTTGAGGACCCCCGCCCCGAGAGCCACCAATCCGGGAACCAACCCCTCACCTTTCTTAGCTGTCTTGCCAGAGGTAACTGCGACCCCAGTGGGAGAGCAGGCTCTTCATTCAGTGGTGGGAGGAACGGGAAATGGGCGACAAAGCGCCCGAGGCTCAAAGGCCCTCTGTCTCTGCGTGCTTCTGGGGAGTTGCGGGGGCCACTAGACTTCTGAGATGTGTGAGTGGGGCGGGCTGAAACCAGGCCACTCTCAGGGGAACCCCGCAGAGTGGCAGAGTTCGTAGCGACCTGGAGTCCCTGGGAAAGTGGGGTGTAGCCAGGCAAGGGCGAGGGCGATGAGAAGATACTACGGATGCAGCTTGGAGCTACCTGACACTGGGACCCGCGCACCCATTAAACCCTGGTCTGTCTGTCCCCGGGTGGCATCCACCCACCGCTATGGGGAGCGTGGGAGCCACAGGCCAGAACGCCACCGGAAATCCGGACTCTGATCCGGGCTTGCGACCTCACGGCGCTCCGGAAAAGTCCCTCCTTTGCTCATCCAGTCTCTGTCCCTGGGATAACCCTCCTCTTGTTGGAACCAACTAGAAAACTGAAGAAGAGAGTGACAACCACTCACAGAAGGTAGAGAATAGGCTGTATCGCAGAGACACAGTCAACGTGTGTGGGACCAGGCGCGGTGCGGTACCACAGAACTGTCCCTTCTCGCAATGAGCTGTGGCCTCTCTCTCGGGTTTCCCCCGGGATCGTCCCAGACAATAAATAGATTCCTTTTGTTGCTAGGTTTACCAGACATGAAATTACTCAATCCGCACCACAGTCCACTCCCATTGTACAGGTGAGGACATGGAGGGTTTGTAAGAGAAGTGGAAGCAGAAGAATCCTTCCTTCCGCCACACCGCTGATAAAGTTACCAGGACGTTGTCTCCAGGAACAGTGCTGTTAACCTTGGAGTCAAACCTCCACCAGGCAGAGGCATCTTACTGTCTGTTCACCACCACTAGAACTCGCGGGTACACTGGGTCCTGGTTACACATAGCGGGGTGAAAAAAGAGAGAGAGGGCACTTGTTACCCTGAGGACAAATCACACAGGAGCGAGAAGAGTGGTTTCGGGGAAATCTTAACGAATATAACTATTTGAAAAACAAGTTTGTGCTGGAATGTAAGTGGGTGCTTCTCTCCCAATCTTCCCCAAGGGCCACACCAACTCCAGCCCCAGCTGTATCATGTCATCTCTCTCTGTCCCAGCTGAGGTCCAAGCTGTGGCAAGCCTGCCTAATGGAACAACTTAAGTACAGGACTTTGCCACGATGTCGGATATTTGCCATGCCCGTTACAGGACAAAAATCTGGACGGCTGAGTACAGGTTTTAATTGTGGGTTGGAGGAACATGGTTCAGTCTTGGCCTGAGCACGGATAGCTAAAACCCGACATGATTCTGGGTTGGGGGAAAAACAGCTGGCGGTGTTCCAGAAAAAGAACTGTAGTCTGGTGCTGCCCTGGGATGGAGCCCGACTGGTACCCCACTTTGAGAATTTTGCCTATCTGCCTAGGAGACTAGAGCCGGCTCTCTCCAAATAGGGGGTGGAGTGGGTTTCCAAGGATTTTAGAAAGGAGCTCTCTAGCAATTTATAAATTAACACTGCTTAAGTTTTAAAGCACAAACTGAGGTGGAAGAAAAGAAACACGGGACGATGGGGGGGGGTGAGGGTGGGGGCTAAAAAGATTTAAGAGAGAAACGGGCCTGTTTCCCTAAAGGAAAGTTAAGAAAGGAAAAGCGCATTGGGGAGATGGGCTTAAGAAACACAAGTGAGGAATAACTCTGTGCGCTCCTTTCTTCGGTGGCTTTCTGGGTATTTGCGCGGCGCTGAACGCCTCCTGGTCCTCGTTGCTACCTTTGTTTAAAATGCCCGTAAATGTACACACGGGTTCTCAATCAGCGAGCGGCGGCTGCATATTTGGGGGGATCTATTCAGTGCACTCTTGGCTCCGTGCGAGCGCGCGTGCTCGAGTGCGGGGGCCAAGGGAGTGAGCACAGGTGCACCTCTATCAAGCGTGTGCACGAGAGTCACGCTAAGACATATTTTGTGTATCTCTATACTGCAAACGCAGAAGAACTTTGTGTGCGTGTGTAGCAAGATCGTACACGTGAGCCCGCACTCACGCGTGTTTCGTGTATGCAGTTGCGTGTGTTAACTGCCGCAAAGACATCCTAAAAATCAAAGTCCACATAGGGCGAAAGCAGCAGGCTGCGTGGAAATCGAGGTGTCAAGGGCAGCAATGAGACTGCAGGTCCCTTGGCCTTACCGGTGGGAGGGAGCCTACTGAAGAAGTGCAGGGCATGGCCACAGGCCGGGGGTGAGCGCCCAGCTCAGCTCCCTGCAGACCAGGTGTAATTTCCACCCACAAATTACCCGAACTGAGAGCGCAACGGTCCCTGCTGGACAGTTCCGCGCTCTTAATGGTTCCTCGCGGACAGTTTCTGATTATTGATGCCGCGTCCAAAAAGAGACCGCTTCCGGGAGATTTGCTTGTGTGTTCATTCCCCCTTATCGCTGTAGATTCGCTTGGCTGCTACAAAGACCCAGCCAAACCTACCAGCGCCACCAAGAAATCCTGAGCGGATCCCGTGGTGCAGGATACTTGCCGGCCAGAATTCTCTTCCAAGGTGGAGTCACAGCGCCACCTTGCGATCTTCTAGCTCCCTCGCGGCACTGCCACTCGAGAAGGAGACTTTGCAGGTCCCCAGCCTATAGATTCCCAATGCTGGTTCCTGTTCACATTCACAATTTCTTTATTCAGTTATTAATAAGTTATTCATTTCCCCCAGGCACACTTTGAACACCTCTGAACTATCCACCCGTCAGGGTTCAATCTCCAAGGTTGCCTAAATGAACCTTTCCCTCCAAGGCAGCCCAATGGTACATTTGCCCCTAAGGCTCATTTCACACTGTCAGAAATACAGTCTCTCTCCCATCCTGGTCAAGGAACTCCGTAATAATGTCGAAAATTGTTCTTCCTACATCAACCCAGTGTAGAGTTTATTGATGAGCAATTGTGAGGGAGTCTCTGTTTTATGCTAAGCACAAGACAGTCTTATTTAAACATGCTAGCAAAACCACATACCAAGCCCCGATGTTGTCACTTGTTGTTGTTGTTGTTGTTGTTGTTGTTGTTGTTGTTGTTATTTACATTTAAAAAGCAATGTTAGAAGGGAAAAAGTGCCCAGCCAAGGTCATGAGCCCAAGTTAGTCTGATGTCAGAGCACACCTTTCCCTTCTGTGTCTAGCTGACTCCATCAGAGCTATGGCTTCAGGCCATGTGACCAGACAAGGCTCAGAGTCAGCATTCATGTAAACCCATGCTCTAGAGAACTGAGCCAGGAAGAGAACTGCTGCTATCAAGCCCCTTGATTGCTCACAAAGCATATTACACCACTCTCTACCCAAGGGACCCTAGTCAAGTCGCTAACCTTCCTCCATCCTCTTCTTCATTAAAGATCTTTCACTATTTACTTCTACCGTACGTGTATGCGTATTTCACCTGCATTGTGTCTGTACAACGCACAGAAGCCTGGCATGGAAGGTAGATACCCGGGAACCGATATCAGTTCTCGTGTAGGTGCTGAGAACCAAACCCAGGTCTTTTTGCAAGAGCAGCAAGTGCTTTTAACCAGTGAGTCATCTCTCCAGCTACTCAACCTCCTTATTCTTTTTTCTTTTTTTCTTTTTTTTTTTCCGGAGCTGGGGACCGAACCCAGGGCCTTGTGCTCGCTAGGCAAGCGCTCTACCGCTGAGCTAAATCCCCAACCAACCTCCTTATTCTTAAAAGTAGGCTTGCTGTAAGGGACAAAGGAGAGACGTGGATGCTACACACCTGATGTACTGCTCCATGCTCTCCAACCAGCACAAAGGCGGTGTTTGTGAGCATTGAGTCCACAGCTCAAAAAATGCAATTACTAATAGTCACCAACTAACACACGAAACAAAGTGAATCTATCATCCCTACAAAGAGTTTATTATGAAACTACCTTGTGGTTATATCTTCATGTTCATTGTGGGCATGAGTTATGTAATGGGGCATGTTTACTTTATGGTGATTTGAGTGTTTATATTACCCTGATATTTAAAAACAAAAAACATTTAAAGGGTGGAGAGGGTGAGAGATAGAACTAAACAGTACATCAGTAGGCTTGCCTCTTGCCCTTCCCTTCCTTTGTAGACTTATGCCAAGAAAGATTTAAAGAGAGACTATAAAAATGTTTCTTACTCTGGAGAGTACAAAATTCTGGGGTGTGTGTGTGTGTGTGAGTGTGTGTGTGTGTGTGTGTGTGTGTGTGTGTGTGTGTGTGTGTTTAAGTTAGGGGAGATTCTGAGCTAGTCTGAGAAAACTAAAAAAATTGTTACAAGTAACACAGTAGACGCTTTGAAATTAAGCTAAGCAAATGTATGTGTACAAATAGTGACGCTCAAGTAAGAGAAACAAATTAGGGTTGTTGGGGGCAAAGGCCAGGCTTTTGGACATTTCTCTAAATTATATTTTAAAAGTTCAGTGTCTCTTTCTAGAATGGCTCCTCAAAGAGCTACTCCTGTTAAGTTTGCTGACTACAAACTTTGCAGCCTGCTCAGGTAAGACCTTCCATGCTCTAGAAAGGCTGACGATCAGTAGTCATGTCATAGCTCTGGGTGATTTCTCCCCAGAGAAGCGAGGCAGAAAGACCCACGAGAGAGAGAGAGAGGAGTGTGCCTCCCATTCTTCGGACCCATGATCCATTTCGAGAGACCCCACCACAGGCTGGATCTAGTCCAATTCATATGTACCTGTTTCTTGTTTCATGTTATGCTCTTACACAGGGAAAAGAGATGTGGGCAATTCTACCTGCATTAAAGGGGTCTGGTTGCATGACCGATGAGATTTTATTATCCTTGACTGGGAATTTGGTTCATACTAATGCCACGACCCACTGACTTTTTGGCAACATGGGATCTATTCTGTTTCTCCCTCCTCTTTCCCTTCCCCCTCCTTTTCCTCCTAATGTTCTTCCTCTTCCTCTTCCTCTTCTTTCTCACCATGACAGTCATTAGGGATAGCCACCAAAGTCCTGGTTCTTTCTCTCCTCATAGAATACTACTTCCCACATTTCCTGGTTGGGGTACCCCGAGTCCTCTGTATGTGAAGAAGCCCTGTGATTTGCCTTGGCACATGAGGAGTTAGCAGGCATGGCATGTCACTCATGGGCAAGAGGCAAGAAGAACCAGGGCACAGTTCACCAAATTCCCTCCCCTAGTGGCAGGAGCTGATGGGTCCCCAAATGGAGTTTACAATCACCCGCCGCTCTTTGTAAAGCCGATATGTACCGGAGTCCCCCTGTACTCATAGGGGCATTGAGCATGAGTGGGGAATTATCCTGTTACTCTAAAGCACAGACAATTCTTTCCTGGAGTATGGCCTAGCCTCCTTGACTAATGCACTTAGGAAAGTAACATCTTTTCCTCTGGGAGACAAAAAGAAAGTTCTTCCCTTGAGTGAAAAAAAAAAAGTGGCTTATTCCATCTAATGAAAAAAATGATCAGAAATCTGAGTGTCTTCGCTTTAGTCAAGTCATTCTTGGAGTTCCCAGCATCATTTGGAAACTCCGAAGAGAGAAAGGGAGATGCATTGCAGAAATCATTAAAAGGAAACTCGAAATTCTTTCGGGAGTCCCGCAGGACTTTCCAGGAGCATTTTGCTCTCTTGCAGACACGCTATGAAGAGCCTCCTTAAGGTCTGACTGGAAAAGACCTTCCTAGCAGTTCCATGGCTGGGATACAGAAACATTTCTCAGGACAGTAAAGATGGCTCAGCCGTCCAGGTTGTTGCTGGCTGGTCTTGCAGAGGACCAGAGTCAAGTTCTCAGTGCCCCCACCCAGCTGCTCACAACCACAACGACTGTACCTCCCGCTGCAGGGGTCTGACATCCTCTTCGGGCCTCCACGTGTACCCGCATGCACGTGGCAGGTCTCTGACAGACACGTTCATATATAATAAATAAAAATAGCAAACCTTTATTTTTAAAAAGGAAAAGAAAAATTTCCTCCCCCATTACATTCCCTTCTATAATTTCAAGTTGACAGCAGTAAAAGTTCTTAGCCAATTAAGTCTTTAAGAAATATAGCTAGGACAAGTTAAATTTCCCAGAATTTAGTTCCTCATCTCATGCTATAGAGTAAATGTTTATTATGTCCCACCCACAAATCATATATTGAAACGTTGCCACCCTACCCCTCCACTCCACCCCAGTATGCTGGTGCTGCCTCCCGGCAGTAGCAAACACCGTGAGAAAGTAACCACCCAAAGGGCAGGAGAGAGTTGCTTCACTGGGGAGGGGCCAAGATTCACCCGCCATGATTGAGCAGCAAGTTCCTATAACCCTAGAACCAGAGTGGAACATAACCGATCTGTCATTGATCTCAGACTCCTATCCAGCCTGAGAGGACGAGATGTCTGTTGGTTAAAGCACCTGGTCTATGCTATTTTGCTACAGCAGCTTGTGCAGACTGCACATGGAAAAATTAAAAACAATTAGACCAGAGGGTCGGCTGGATAGCACCCCTTTCCAGCGAGCTGCCTTTGAAGGTATTTGAGTGACAGGACAGCTTTTTCAGGAACAGTGCCTTCAGGAATATCTCCCAAACCCAAACCAATGCTCCCCCCCCCCCTTTCTATGTTGTTCTCTGTGTTTTCTCATACTGACCCTGCAACCACAGCTTCCCGGATAAGCTAATGTCTCTATTCCTCAGCCTCAGATTAGTGCAAACGTGGGGCCTGCTGGAAAACTAGAGATGGGTTTGAAACACGGGAAAGGCTTTGTCGCTTTCTGGCTCCTATACCGAACAGGTTAAAGATTCTCCTCAGGTGTTCATGAGCGCTGGTCCTCTGAAGAAACTTCCAGAGAATTTCCAGGAAACTTTTGTGAGAAATACTGGTTGTGCGAGGAATGTCCTGGGCAAAGCCATTCTTCATCTTTGGAGTGACACGGCTGATGACCATCCGTGCAGCTTCTTCCATTCAGAGAATAATTGGAAGTTGGCAGAGAGTTGCTGCTGCCTTGACACCTGTCAACAGGGCGGAGGAGTAAGGTTAAGCTTCGCCTGCGTCCCGCTGGGCTTCGGTCTGGCCCACAGCTGCCTGCGCTATTAAGAAAGCTGCCGCAACTCTGGCAGAGAATAGAAAACATCCTACCATGACTGGATTTGGTGGCACCTGCCTTCATCTAAGTGCCAGAAAGGCAGCGAGCGAGCGGCAAAAAGCAAAAAGCAAAAAGAGGTAAGGAAAGAAGGAAAGGGGAGGGAGAGGAAACAAGGGAGGGAGGGAGGAGTGGAGGGAATGAAGGAACTTACCAACTCCATAGGGCGGCTTTGTATACACAGATACAGCATGATGTTTCTCTTATTAAACGGATACCTGGTTCCACTCCCCTGGGTGTCCGAGACGATGACAGTACTGTCTTCGAAATGTGATGCGGCCTTCTTATTTACTGAATACAGCATCCAATGGGAGATGAGAGGGCCCTCGGATCACTCCTTCCAACAAGCAAAGGTGGACGCATCAGTTTGCCTTCTGTGATGAACTCCTGTTCTCCAACAGTACGCAGTGGGTGGGGTTTCAGCAAGTTCCGAAACCACTGAGAACCCGGCCCTGCTTCATAACACAACCCACGTCAGCCTGTGCCCGATGGACGCAGCTTCCGGTTTCAAAGGCAAGTCTGTTGTAGAAGAAAACTGCCTCTGTTGGGTAGACATTTAAACTTAACCATAGACAGATACCTTTTTAGAAAAATTCTGTTAACCAATTTATGCGCACATTACTTCCTTTTTAGTTAATTATCTACATTTGGACAGGAAAGGTGAAGAACCACCCTGCCTCCATTTTAGGATCAAGAGTTATCATTTTAGTAAAGACGAGCTAGGTTCATTCCTGTTTGCGATTAAACCTCTGTTTTTCAAGAATTGTGCTATACACCCACCCGCAATCTTAAGGAAAAATGGCTCTGTACCGCCTGTCCCAGGAAGAGCAAATTATGCCTTTGTTTCAAAATGTGGTTTAAAATCATCTTGCGACTCTACCTTTGTTTCGAAAGGTTGTATGACCACCACCTATGACAACACTTGTTGTGTTGCCATGTCTGCCTTGTTTTGCCCACCTTGCAAGCATGCCTTTGTTTCAGGAGAAACCAGCTTGTTGGGCTTCTCCTCTGCCCCTATAACCCCGCCTCTTTTTTTCCCACCAAACCTTTCATTTGGAAATCTCTGACCAATGGCTGAGATATAAAAGCCTTCTCTTCCTCACATCCAAAGCAGACCTCAAAGCCCCCACCTAGGTGGGAGGCAGCCCATAGACAGGAATTTTTAAAAACCTGGCTTTAATTAATTTGGTGATTTGGGTTGGTGGTCTTTCTCCTCCCATCTCTGGGATTAACATTAAGACTATGAATTAATGTTTATATAACTAATGAACGACTGTGCGGGTTGAGCGAATTGGTACAAGCCTTTAATTCCAGAACTCAGGAGCCAGAGGCAGAGGCAGAGACAGAGATCTACAACTTCAAGGGAAGCCTGGTCTACATAAGAAGTTTCGGTCCGGGTTGGGGATTTAGCTCAGTGGTAGAGCGCTTGCCTAGTTTGGTCTCCAAAAAAAAAAAAAAAGAAAAGAAAAAAGAAAAAAAAAAGAAGTTTCAGACCAGCTGGATCTGAAAAATGATACCCTGCCTCAATAAATAAATAAATAAATAAATAAATATAAATAAATAAATAAATAAATAAATAAACACAGCCATGGAAACCAAATTCTAAAGTAAATGACAAAGGAAACCCCACAAAATTAAAGATTTAAAAATAAACAACAAAATGTGTTCCATATCATGTTATTTTGCAGAAATGAAATTGTCACCAACCATAATGTCAACATAGTTCTGATTTCAATTAAATAGGTTCCTTAGGGTGTGGTGTGTTTATATAATATGTCTTCTGAGATGGCCCATTTTCTACTACTTTGCTGGTTTTTTCGAACTACTGCAAGATCCTCCTTAATTTACATTGCGTAGAAAAAGCTCACTGCGATCATTTTAGCATAAAAAACTATGACAAATACGGATCACCGTTAGTGCCAATAAGTACATCCTAAAATTTGAGCTTAAAACGCTGTGCCAATATTCAGTTTTAAACTAATTGCCCAGATGAGCCTAGAGATGTTTAACCTTCTAAGATTATGACTGAAGTGAAAATACTGTTTAAAAATTCTTATTCAGCCCCAGGCTGGGGATGTAACTCCAAGGCACAGTGCTTGCCTAGCTTACCCCCAAGGCCCTGAGTTGGATCCCCAGCACCACAGATAATCAGGAAAACAGCCAACCACTTAGGAACATCCCACTCTCAGAACACATTTTAGATAGCACTGAAGTGTACAGTTATAAAGATTAAAAACCAGTAAAATGTCACCTATGTTTTTTTCTCCATCCAAATTCCTCTTTTCAGGGGACTAAAGAGATGGTTCGGCAGTTAAGAGCACATACTGCTTTTACGGGATCCTAGTTTGGTTCATGGCACCCTTGTGGGGCAGCTTACAACTGCCTATCACTGTAGCTCCAGAGAAATCTAATACCTCTCAGGCACCTGCACTGATGCTCATATCCACAAACTAGAAATAAAAATTTCATATGTGTGTGTGTGTGTGTGTGTGTGTGTGTGTGTGTGTGTGTGTGATGGTTTGTATATGCTTAGCCCAGGGAATAGCACTATTAGAAGGTGTGGCCTTAGAGTAGGTGTGTCACTGTGGGTGTGGGCTTTAAGACCCTCATCCTGGCTGCCTGAAAGTGAGTATTCTGCTAGCATCCAATGAAGATGTAGAACTCTCAGCTCCTCCTGCACCAGGCCTGCCTCAACGCTGCCATGTTCCTCCTTGATGATAATGGACTGAACCTCTGAACCTGAAAGCCAGCCCCAATTAAATGTTGTCCTTATAAGAGTTGCCTTGGTCTCAGTATCTGTTCACAGCAGTAAAACCCTAACTAAGACAGATATATGTATGTATACCCCCTGAAACCCCTCTCAGCCAATCTTGTAATCTAGCTGCTCTGGGAGCTAAAGGAAGAAAGAGAAAGAGGAGGAAGAAGAGAGGAATAGGAAGAAGAGGATTGAACTTCCAAGGCCTGCCTGGGCTATGGAGTAAATTCAAAACCAGCCTAGGCAGCTTAGTGAATCTCAGTCTTTAAAAATAAAAAAACACCACAATCTTAAAAGGGACTTGCTCAGCACGATCTGGATCCTAGTTTCAATCCCTAATAACTCTCACCCCCAAATAAAAGTGGGTGACTGTTCACTGCAGTAGTGTTCTTTAGGGAACTGCTAAGCACTTTCCTTCTGGACCACAGCTAGCCAGAATTTCCCAGCAGCCCTTGCTGAAAGACACTCCCAAATTAGTTCATAAATCCTCCAACACAGTCTTCTGTCTGCTAGCTTCCGCTTACGTGGACTTAGCCAGAAGGTCCACATTGGTTTCCGGGCGCCACGTTATATGGGTAAGCTGCTCCGTGGAGTAGAAAGCCCACTGTAAGGTCAGCTCTGGAGTGGATTTCGCTGCTACAATCACACTCGGAATCTGCCTCCCATCCGCCTGATGCCTCCACCATCACAGACTTAGGAGGTCTGAAACCCAGAGGGGTTAAAGAGCTTCCCCGAGTCCTTTGACTTCGTTGCTATCCATGGATGGTAAGACCTCTAGGGTCCTACCCACTTTCCCTATTTGAAACCTGTTTGTTGGGGGAACAATTGACCTCACCAGAGCGAGTTTCACATTTTCCCATTACAAAAGGAAAATGAGAAAAATATGTCCCAGATACCACAGAGAAAAATGCTTCCTCCTGTTAATTGCCTTTCTATTTCAATCGAGGAAGGCATTTAATTATTTCTGAACTACATTCAAAACTAACTCTCTCTCTCTCTCTCTCTCTCTCTCTCTCTCTCTCTCTCTCTCTCTCTCTCTCATCACCCCTCTCCTTAGGTGAGTTAACAAAGTCTGTGCCTACGATTTCTAAGGACCAAGTAACATTGGACTGACGTTTGTCGAGCCCTTTCTATCTGTCATCAACTGTTCTTTTTACACTGGCCCCGTCTACTCCCCACAGGTCTGTGGTGTGGGCAGAGTTATTATTGCCCTCTAAACAGATGAGGGACAGACTCCTCTCTTCACTAGGCTGCCACCAGACAGACACTTGGCTTCTCCACTGTGGCACCCATTGCTGGGTATGTGCACAAATGCCACGTGGGGGCATTTCAAGAGGACTGGGGGGTACAGGTGCTTCTGAAGCATCTCAGGCTCCTGGAGATTGAGGGAAGTGCTACAGGGGCTGAGGGGACAACAGGAACAGCGTTTAGATGGCTTCTTACACATTGAAGGAAATCTTGCTTCTGAGTGGCACCGCCCACTGATTTCATCACGACTGTGAAAGAAGAAGAAATAAACTCTCTGTATTTCATGATCACAACTGTTTTGTCACTCGGCTTTTTCAGACTAAAGTCTACTGGCCTGGTATTCCTACCCTCAGCTCACCTGACCTGTGAAGGCTGAGTTGCAAGGAGTTTTATGGAGGCCTGAAACCTAATAGCACTGAACTCCATATTGCCTAGGTTCGTTTCCTGTACATGCAAACCTACGCTAAAGTTGAATCCATTAGTTAGTGCAATCATTATTGCACTGAAAATAATGAATGTTGGAACGGAACGCGGAACACTATCCTGCAATTAAACTGCCAGCATCAGTACCCTTGCACTCTGGAGCCATGGTTACATAAAACAGGAGTCAGCTGAGCATCAGCGTGGTGATGCTGTGATGGTCAGTTGGATATCTGAGGTGGTTGCTATGGGACCAAAGGGCGGACAGCACAGAAGCACGGGTATGTGGATAGAGGCATGAGTCACATCCAGCTCAAGAGAAGCAGGGTGGCATGAGGGCTGCTGGCCTTACCACTCACAACAGTGTGCAATTTAACTCCCAGGAATTGTTTAGTTCTAGAATTTTCTATTTATTATTTTCAGCTGACCACAAGAAACTGAAACCATGGAAAACTGTGGATAAAAAAAGGGACCATTCTAAAACTGGGTGGCATGATATGTGTGTTATATAAGTAAGAACAAAGTATCTTCTGTGATGGGCTGAACATTCAAAAACACCTTGTATTAAACTTCCTCAGGAAATTGATTCTTCAAATTGTTCACAAGCTCTTTAAACTTAATAATCAGAAAAGTGTGGGTTATTTTATATATTCAAACCAACGGGTTTTACAATCCGTTAGCAATATTTTATACTTTGAGGTATCCTTGATTCTAGTAGCACTCTTCTTAAATATTTTAATAGAAATATTCTATTTCTGTTAACTTTGCATGTGTGAGAAACATTGTTCCCTTAAAATAAAAAATGTGGCATTCTCATGAATATGTACAGATACTATGTGTCAATCAAAAAGTTGATAATACATTTATAGATGAAAATATGTTGCCTCTCTGCCTAATAAACCAGAGAAAGTATGGATTCTTTGTACAGCTCTAAAAGTTTCTATTGCCTAGGATAAACACTTGCTTGAGACAACGTGTTTCTAATAGGCATGTTAACATATTTTTATATGCACATGGGGTAAGGAAATGCACAGTGGTTAAGAAACTGGTTGCTCTCCCAGAGGACCCTGGTTCTATTCCCAACACTCACCCAACTCACAACTATCTGAAACCAGGGAATACAGCATCCTCTTCTGGTCCCTGCTGGTACTGCATGCACTTGGAATATAGACATATATGCAGGCAGAACACCCATATACAGAAAATAAAAATAAAGGTTAATTTTTTAAGTAAAATAACATCTTTAAGAATGAAAGACTACATAAATTCAGGTGTGCATGTGTTTGTGTGTGTGTGTGTGTGTGTGTATGTCTGTGTGTGTGGTATGTATGGTATTTGGTATGAGTGTGTGCTTGTGTGTATAGTATATGATATGTATGTGTTTGTATGCATATATGTGGGGGGGTTTGAGTATGTTTGTGTATGTGTTTATGTGTATGGTGTATAGTATGTGGTATTGAATGTAATTTTTAAGTATTGTGGGGGAGAGAGAGAGAGAGAGAGAGAGAGAGAGAGAGAGAGAGAGAGATTGATTGGTGGGAGAGTTGCATGATCTATTTTGAAGCCACCTTATGATAAGGCATGTGTTCTCCCACCAGTCTACAGCCCTAACATCAGTTTCTTATGTTAAGACTTGTGGGGTCCATAGAGCTTAAAACATACAAGCCTATATTGCTTGCTACAGGAAGGATTCAGACTGTTTTCTTTCTTTTCTTTTGTTTTTTTTCTTTGTTTTTGCTTTTCCAGGCATGGTTTCTCTGTATAGCCCTGACCATCTGGAACTCAGACTGGCCTTAAACTCATTGATCCACCTGCCTCTGCCTCCTAAGTGCTGGGGTTAAAGATGTGCACCACGACCTGGTGGACATAGTTAAAGAAATAAATGACAAATTTGCTAATATCTGCCAGGCAGGTGGGGAAGCCCTGTCAAAGTTTTTTTTTTTTAAACAGATTCAAAAAGAAACAGACAGAACTTAAATTTTTCTTATTTACATGTGTGTGTGGGGGGTGGGGGTGCTCTTGGAGACCAGAAGAGGGCGACAGGTAAAAGACGTCACTAAAGCCAAGAGAGTTGGTCGCCCTGGCAGGCTCATTGCTGTGCTTCAGGCAGCAAGAGATGGCAATCGTGGAGAGATCCTAGACACAAGGCCATTTGTGCAATGAAGGAAGCAGAGAATATGGGTGTGGGGTAGCCTGCCCACAAATTGGGATGATGCTTCCCAGATCCTAACATGCATCTCAAAATATAGCATGTAATAATAGTGTAACACAACTCCCAAGGCTTGGGAAGCAAAAGCATTCTCCCACCATTCTGGAGGCTAGAAATCCAGGTTCGAGGCCTCAACAGGCCTCTCTCTCTCTCTCTCTCTCTCTCTCTCTCTCTCTCTCTCTCTCTCTCTCTCGGTTCTCAGGAAGATCTTCCCTCCTCCACTAGTCTATGGCAACCTAGAACAACCCTTGCCTTGTAAAAACATCATCCAATCCCTGACTGTCCCATGGGTCTCTTCTCTTATAAGAACATTGGTCTGTATTGAATTAGGTCATGGCCTAATGATTTCATTTTCATCCTATTACGTCCACAATCTCACTGCCAAGTCAGACTATATTCACAGGTACTGGACCACGCATGGGAGGCTAAGACTTATGTGTCCTTTGAAAGAAAAGAACACAGTTCAACCCATAGCGTTAAGTAACAAGTGAAATGATGAAACTAGGGCCAGGGAATGGTGCGGTGGGCAAAGTGCTACATAACTGTGAGGACCCAAGTTCAAATCCCCAGCACTCACACAAAATCTCTCCACACACACATAGAGGATAAAATGATAGAACTAGGGTGTGCTATTTTTAAACTCATAAAGAGGGATATTCAAATTAAAATACTATCAAACAAATCCTATGAAGATCAGTGTTAAAAAAAAGAAAAAAAAGTATAAGGGAGGCAGTAGTGGCACCTGCCTTTAGTCCCAGCACTTAGGAAGCAGAGGTAGGTGGATTTATGTGAGCTCAAGACCAACCTGGTCTACAGAGAGAGTTCCAGCACAGCCAGGGCTACACATAGTGACGCTTGCTTTGAAAAACCAAAACTCATCATCAATCAGTCTTTGTGAATACAATTGAAATATTCTAAAGAGCATATTAGCAAGCTAAAGGCGCAATGTGTGAAAAGGGTCACAGAAATCAGCTGTGGCCCTCGACGTCCGATAAACCCTTAGCGTTCCAACAGCTGAAGCAAGTTGATCACAAGTGTGACACCAGCTTGGGTACATACGCATGGAGACACTGTCTTTAAAATCAGTTTTTTTAAGACAGGACAAGTCATGAACCAGTAGAATAACAATGCAAATGGAGTGGCATCGTTTTTCAATATTTATGAAATGATGTTAGAGTGTAGAGGAGCACGGCACCACGTTCTACTGAGCACACCTACCACGGGCTGGCAGCATCGGCTCACTTCTGTCACTTCCTGACATCCCAGGAGTCCCCACATCAAGTGTGCACTCCCTGGACATTGCCATTTGGCCTCCTGATAATGCAGGTCTAAGTTCTGTTTGCCACACTGAATCATCTCATGAAAATGTTGCTAAACTTGACTTTCTAATATCTTGCCCCAAGTTGCTGTGTCTGTATTTCATGAAGGAAATCCATATGCAGTTTTCTTTCCCAGTGAGATCTTTGACTGGCGTTAGAAGGAGGATATTGGGAGCCTCAGTGACAAATTCCAGCATAGTCCCTCAGAAAAAGATATGGCAGATTGATGTTTCTTCTCTAAAATTTGATAGAGTGTTCCAGAAAAGTCATCTATACTGTTCTCTGTAGAAATATTGTTACTGCTAATTGATTTAATTTCCTTCTTTCCTCCCTTTCTTCCTTTCTTTCTTTCTTATGAGCATGCACTATAGCCCAGGCTGGCCTGAACTCATGATCCTCCTCCTGCCTCAGCTTTTGAGTTCTGGGGTTACAAGCATGTGCCACCACCATGCCTGCCTTCACTGTCTTTGTTTCTTTCGTGGGGTCTATTAGTGTTAAAGTCATATGCTTGCTAAGCATGCTTGCTCTTACAAAAAAAAAATAGTAGTGAGATTGAACAACATAAAATGTAGTGTCACGGCCATTTCAAGTGTGCAATTCGGGAGAGTGCAGGACCTTCACATTGTCCTGTAACCAATCTCGAGAACTTTCTTCATCCAGCACAATAAAAAAAAAAATGTTTCCCCTAAACAACACATATGCACATTTCTCCCCATGGTAACCTCTATAATCACTATTCTTCTTCCTGTGACTCCCCGCGGACTCTTCTAGATTCTTCATACAAATGGAATCATAGAGCACTTGCTCTTTTGTTGGTGGCTTAATGTGCCCACCGATCATCCGTGAGAAGCACAGATGGTAACGCTTTTCTCTTTTCTTTTTAATGGCTAAATAATGTTCCTTCACATATATATTCCAGCTTGTTCATCCAGTCCTCAGCAGTCACTCGGGTTGTCCTGCATCGTGACAATTGTAAAGAATGCCACGATGAGCACAGGCGCCCGACATCCTTCCGTTTATTCGTGTGTTCCCCTTTCCTCTTCAGTCATTTTTAGAAACCCGTGGCTTTCTGGAAGTCTTGCTCCTTTAACGTAAGTTCCCTAGTAAACTGGCATAGAGTTATTTCCGAGTGTGGCAGTGCACACTGTTAGTACCAGCACTCGGGAGGCAAAGGCAAGTAGATCTCGGTGAGATGGAGGCCAGCCTGGTCTACATAGTGAGTCCCCATCTTAAAAAACAGCAGCAACAAAAAGGTTTTTTATAAACCTTAGTTTCCATAGGATTGGTAGTGATGTTAGTGCGTTTAGTTGTTGTTTGTTTGTCTATTGTGAGGTGGGTACCGTGAAAGTCAGAAGACAAGTTACTTTCCTCCCACCGGTGTTTCAGGGGAATAAACTCAGGCTGTGGGGCTAACTGCAAGAGCCTCTATGTAGCTAAACTGACTCCTTAGCCCTCGTTCCAGATCCTGACAGTTTCTTGCCTTATTTCTTTATCAAGCTTAGCAAAGACTTCATCGGTTTGTCCATACCTTCAAAAGAACCACCTTTGGTTTTATGAACTTTCTCTGTGGGATGCCAAGGCTCTCCCATTGATCTCTGCTCTAATATTTTTTTTTCTTTGCCTTCTGACGATGGCGTCCTTAGGAAAGAGCTATTGATCTCAGGCCTTCCTTCTCTTGCAAAACAGAAAGTACTCCTTGCTTGGGCTTATTCATCAAATCCTGTGAACTCTGATCTTTTTCTCATTCAATTCCAAATGTAGTTTTGTATTTCCCCTGAGATCTCTTCTTTGACTCATGAGTTATTCGGGGGTGGTATTTGATTTCCAAATATTTGAGGTTTTCCCAGAATCCCTACTGTGGTGGGCCCTTCATTTAATTTGGTTGTGGTGAGAGAGAGAGAGAGAGAGAGAGCAAACTCTGTGTGACTGCAATCTTCTTAAATGTATGGAGAGAGCTGGGTTTCGGGTGATCTCTCTTGGACAACATCCCATGTGAACAGGAAACTTGAAGCTTCATGGTTTATTTTATTTTATTTATTTTTGTCCTACAGTGTTGGTTAAGTCATGGTGATTAATCATGTCATTTAGCTTTTCATGTACTGCTTCATTTTCTGCCTAGCTGTTCTGTCAATTATTAAGTGTAGTGTGGTAATCAAGATCTCGGTGTGTATTCTTGCTGGTCATCTATTTCTTTTCTTTTCTTTTTTTTTTTTTTTTTTGAGCTGAGGACTGAACCCAGGGCCTTGCACTTGCTAGGCAAGCATTCAACCACTGAACTAAATCTCCCAACCCCATCTATTTCTTTTCATGTTTTCAGATCCTGCTTTGTGTGTTAAAACACAGAGGCTCCGCTTTGGGAACATAGAGATACACAGTTGCTACATCTTCCTTATTTTTATTCTTTGTCTCTGCTTAAATTCCTTAAAGATTATTTTGCCTGGTGTTAAAGTAGCATTCATTCCAACTCTCTTGGAGACGCTGGTTGCACGATGTATGTTTTTCCGGCCTCTTCTTCAAACCTATTTGTGCACTTGAATCTTATAGCGGTCTCTTATAGACACCATCGTTGGACTTTGCTCTTTTACTCAGGCCTACCATCTCTGCTTTTCAAGAAGGTTATTTAGTCCAACCACATTTAATGTAATTGTTGGTAGTGTTGGAGTTTTTCCCTGTCATTTTCAATGTCGGTTCTATTTGTTCCTTATATTCCTCTGGCCTTTATTTACTGCCTCCTTTGGGGCTAAAATATTTTCAGTGTGTTACTCTCGTTATTCTATTTCCTTGACATGCATTTTATTAAATATCACATGGGGGCACACATTGCAGTATGTGTATGGAAGACAGAAGATAACTATGTGGCATTGGTTCTCTCTTTCCACTCATGCAGATGTTCCTAGGACTAAACGTAGGTCCTCAAGCATGGCAGCAAGAACCTTTACCCGATAAGCTACCTCACAGGCTCTCTGTTTCTTTTCCTTTTTTACTGCATTTTGTTTAGATCCTTTCCTACTGATTGTGTCAGAAATTTCAGTGTCGTCCTAACTCATCATGGTCTACTCCAGAGTAATATTAACTTAATAAAATGCACAAGCATTTCTTGACTGAGTCCTGCTAGTTTCCTCGTTCTCTGCTGCTATCCTTGGATGTATTTGGTACTATGTGTACGTTAGAAACTCTAATATGGTGTCATAAGTGTGGCCTCATACAATCTTAGGTCTTTAAAAAAAAACTAAAGACAAGGTGAGAAATGTTTGTTTCCAAAGACTTGTGTTTTCTCACGTGCTCACGTCTCTGGTGCTCGCCATTAAGCCTGGACTGGAGTTGTCATGTGGGATCACTTACTCTCAGGCAGACGGCTCTTCTCTTGTACTCCCATGGCAGCTGAGTGGTGGTAAAGATTGTCTGTCTTTGCCAATCTGTGGGACACCTCTGTGTTCACGTTTGAGTAAGCCTACTTTCTAGAGCACTCTGGGTTTACAGGGTTGGTTTTTCTTTCCTTCAGAATCGTGTGGATGTTTGTGTGTGCATGCCTTTGTGTCGTTCTTGAGGCTTTTGAGGACTATTTTCTTACTATATTTTAAACAGATTGACTCTACACACACACACACACACACACACACACACACACAGAGAGAGAGAGAGAGACAGAGACAGAGAGAGAGAGAAAGAGAGAGAGAGAGAGAGAGAGAGAGAGAGAGAGAGAGAGAGAGAGAGACATCAGAGCCCCTACAGCTGAAGTTACAGGTTATAAGCTGCCTGGATGAGTGCTGGGAGCAGAACCCAGGTCTTCTGTAAGAGCAGCAAATTCTCTTAACCACTTAAGACTCTCTCTACCCCCATTCGAGACTTAAGTTTGTCTATGTGACTTGGTTCCTCAGAGCTCTCTGGATGGATATTAATACATCTTTATGAGTTTTGAGAAGCCTGGAGAAGATAGAGTCAATATTTCTTCTCAAGTTCCCACACCACTTTCTCATTCCCAGTTCCACTCAAGACTCCATCACATACCTGTCTGTCCTTCTGTGCCACAGGTCTGTTGGTGCTTCTGCTTTCGATCCATGGGCTGCTAAGGACGACCTGTTTCCTCTTTATTTTTCCTTCTTCCCACCTGTAGATCGGGCAGTCTGAATTAGTTATTTTCTAGCTCTTTCTCCTGCCACCTCAAAATCATTGCTGAGTCCTTCCGGTTCGTCTTTCAATCCTAGAATTTCCATGTGACTCACTATTTCTCCCATTTTCCCAGGCAGAGGTCCATATGCAGCACTCAGGATATTTGGCTTCCACTTCTATTCCTGCCGGATTTCTTGGGTTCCTTCTGTGTGAGTTCCTTAGCTGGACATGGTGGAAGCCGTTTGGGATCAATCTTGTCACAGCTGCACTTGAACACACTGAGACAACACTAGCTGTATTAGGAGGCGTCCTCAGCCATATACTGTCTCCCACCTGAGCACCCCTCAGCTGGTCTGTCGATTCCACCAGACAGAACCATAAGCTCAAGCTAGAAGATCACTAGCCATCTCTACCCCTGTGTCATCAAGATCTCCACTTACCCAATGACATTCTGAGTCCAGGATGTCATTTTGGGCAGCAGTAACAAGAGCTGGTTTTCATGCCCTTGTTTTTCAGGTTAATTTTCAAGTTCTGACCATCTTAATAGTGACTTTGACATTGTATTGTTTGTTGTTTGCTGTTAAGGGTGGGGGTGGGGAGCGGGCTTAGCCATTTAGCCCATGCTAGCCTTGAAGTCATGATCCTCCTGCCTCAACTGTCCAAGCACTGGGACTGTATGTAGCCTGCACCACACCTGGCTTACTAGTCTGTCCCTTCTTGAAGACATGGTTTCTCAGACTTGTTGTAGCATGCCGGCAGTGGGGGGTGGGGGTGGAGGAACAATCAAAACCAACGTCAAGCGAAATAATTAAGGTGTGGAAAAACACATATTGTATAATTCCATTTCCATTTGTATCTAGTCCTAGGGACAGGGAAAGACGAAGCCCTGTGGTTTGAGGATGAGTAAATCCATGGTAATATGAAAAAAACAAGCTAGTCAACATTCCACAACGGAAGACAGCAATTATGGCTGCAGAGGGATCATGTCTGGAAACAGATTCGGGAAAGGCAAGGTCAGGGTCTGGGATCCCATCACTATTCTGTTTCTTGCCTTGGGTGGTCATTAACAAATGTTCCTCTCAGAACCCTTTAAAAAGAAAAACAACACACACAGGGTCGGGCATGATGGTGTGTGACTATCCCCCCAGCAGTTCAGATGCTAAGGCAGGAGAATCACCCCCAAGTTGAAGGTCAGCCTTTGCTACTTTGGTGAGTTCCAGGGAGATCTGGGCTACAGAGCGAGCCACTAGCTCAACTCCCCAGGCAATTACACATGCGTATGTCCTTGCGTGCACATTGAATGTTGCAATAGAGGGAAGCATGATTCTCATTTGTGTGTCTAGTTCCTGTTTACTGACGGACTCCAATTCGAAGCGCACAGTTCCAGACAATTAGCCAAAGAAATAAGAAGTCAGAGGCTTCTGTTCTCATGTGTAGCTAAGAGGCTACGAATACCTCACAATAAAAGGCAATTCATTTTACGTTCTTTTTTTTTTAATGTGTGGGGGAGCATGTGGGGGTGTAGAGAGAGGACAGAGACTGATAATGAGTCCATTCTTCGATGGCTCTTCCCTTTGTGTATCGAGGCAGGGTCCCCTTCTGAATCCAGAGCTCTGCTTTCTGCTGTTCTGGCCAACCAGCTTTTTCTGAAGATGCCCAAATCGTTAAGTGTAAAGATTTGAATGAGAGGATCCCAGGCAGAGAAAATAGCATTATCAGACCCTGGAACACCTGAAAGAGGAAGCAGAGGTTTGCAAACTGATCTCAGACCCCTCGAGGATTCCCCTTGTAATGCCCTCAGGAACACGGAGCAAGGACCAACTATCAGATTAAAACACACACACACACACACACACACACACACACACACACGGGAAAGCTAAATTCTCCTCAGGGAAAGATGGTTTTGCAACCATCGGAACTTGTCCAGAGCCCTTGGGGAGTGCACACAGATCCTGTCAGTGGAGTTGGCAATCCCCTCATGTTAATCTTTGCTCTGTAGCTGGACTCATCCATGCTTCTGAATGTGTCCGTGAGAGGGTTCCGAGCACGCTTTACCCAACCCTGAAAACGGGCAGCGCCATCCCACAGGCTGGGGTTCCAGACTGAATAAACAGGGAAGGAAACAGCAAAGCCAAGTGGAGCAGCAGCTTTCGTTGCTCTTGGCCTCCTGAGAGCGGACACAGGTAACCAGCCAGCCACGTCCTGTTCCTGCCACCATGTTTTCTGTGCTGAAATGTAGGCTTGAACTACGAGTCAAAGCATTTACTTCTTAGGTCACTGTTACCACACATATCACAGCAGTGAGAATAACTAAGGCATTTCCTGAGGTGAGTGCCCATGGTTCTTGGGTATCTCCCTTCCCATGAGGAACAGAATCCAGTTTCCCCTGTGGGGAATTCCTTGCCTCTTGTGCTAGTCGGCTCCCCGGGACTGTAACAAATGTCTGAGGCCATCAAATTATAAAGAAAAAAGGGTATAGTTTGACTCACTGTCTTGGAGGTTTCTGCCCATAGTTGGTTACCCCCCAGTGCTTGGCTGGGGGGTAGCAGCCCATCATTTGGGGGATCACATGACAGCACAGAGGGAATGAAAGAAATAAAGAAACACGCTCTCTCCTTTGAGCGTGTGCTCCCAATGACAAGAAAACCTCCTACTAGGTCCTGCTTCTTAGGGTTCTTCCCTTTTCTAATTGTACCAGGCCAGGGACTAAGCCTTTAAGCACAGGGGCCTTTGGGTGGCATTTAGATGTACACTGAATTGTTATGACAGCCTTGGCTGAGGCAGTGCCTCTGTCTGTAGACATCTGAACTAAGACTGGCCACACAGATCCCCCAACCCCAACCTTGGAATGCCTCTCTGCAGCAGGGTGTGGTTGGGGGTGGGAGGGGGGCTGTGCAAAGCTGGCCTTTCTATGGCAACCTTGTTGTTTCTATGGAGGAGGGGAGGGGTAATCTGACTGACTGTAGGATTTGGGGACCACCCCAAGCCACCTGGCCTAGTATTTTGCCTGAGGTTGACTTGCCACAGAATTGCCTGGTGGGTTTAAAGTCCTTAACTATCCCATTGAAGGGCTGACGTGAGCAATCTCCCAGGTCTCTCTGGTTCTTGAACTCCTCAGTCTGGTTCGCAGCTAATTTATTCTGGAATAGCTGGGTTTTTTCCACAACATGAACACCCTTCCGATTTCACTGGCTCAAGGCTTCTCTCTGTTCCTCACACCACAGCAGGGTGATATGGCCGGGAGCTGGCCAGCAGTGAGACGACGATGGGGTCCTTAGACTCTCCATCAATGCTGTGGTTCTTGGTTAAATTCAAATCTAATCAGTCTTCCTCATCCGAATCCACAGACACAGGTGCACCGCAGAGACCCTGCTGGGCTCCACGGTGTAAGCGGACAGACTGGCTTCCAGGCACTTGAAAACAACGAGGTATGTATGACATGCAGCCCCCGGGGGCAGGATTCCAGACACAAGCTCAGCAGAACTTACATTGATGTTCAGAAGACCTCGGGAAGGGATGCTGCCAGGAAGGCTGCCACCTATTAAGATGTCTATCTATAATGAATTGCTGGAGTCAATGTGTTGGGGAGAGGTAGGTGTAGGTTGATGTCATTATGCAGGTGAAGGCAGGTACCGAATAGAACGAGGGCTGTCATTGGATGAGAAGGAAGGACGGACAGGAGAAAAGTTTTAGAGAGGCAGAGAAGGCTGGAGCGAGGAGGAGGGAGGCAGCTGAGAGAACATGGCGGCGGATGTTAAGATTATTCTCTGTGGGCTGGGGAGATGGCTCAGCGGTTAAGAGCACTGTCTGCTCTTCCAGAGGTCCTGAGTTCAATTCCCAGCAACCACATGGTGGTTCACAACCATCTATAATGAGATCTGGTGCCCTCTTCTGGCCTGCACATCTACATGCAGGTGGAACGCTGTATACATAATAAATAAATCTTTACAAAAAAAAAAAGATTACTCTCTGCACATATTACAGGTTGTTATGACTGTTCTTATGGAATGAGTTGTGTATAGGATTTTGTGTTATCTAGATTATATCTATCTAGGCATATTATATCTTATCTAGGTGGGTGGTTTATATCCTTATCAATTGGTTGTGTTTACTGTGTGTATGTATTGTGGATTGAGGATTTAACATGCAAATCTGATTGTTGGGTTACAGGTTTTTTTTGAGTCTTGATTTTACCAGGTGGCTAGAACCAGAGAGTTTGTGACTAGCAGAAAGCCTCCAGGAGATACTAATCTGAGATGAATTAGTGCTAGTTCCAATGGCCGGCTGGAACCAGAACTAGCGACCACCAGGGTATGCGCAAGGACCGGTTCTGCTGCTTTTATATTTTTACCACAATAGGTAGGGACCAGTAATAGGAGGAGGATCAGGAAGTCTTAACAGGGGCTCCTCTTCAGTAACACACTGGGCTCAAGGAAGCCTGGAGAATTCTTCAGAAAAATCTTGATATGTTTCCTGCTAGAAAACACTTTTGTTAGGGAGTGGGTATTTAAAGATTTATTTTATTATACACTTGTGTGTGTGTGTGTGTGTGTGTGTGTGTGTGTGTGTGTGTGTGTGTGTGTGTTCCTGTGTGTCCATGTGCCTGCAGAGGCCAGAAGAGGGCATCAGATCCACTGGAGCCAGAATGACAATAATAGAGGGCTATGAGCCACTGTGCCAGTACTGGGAACAGAACTCTGTTCTCTACACAAACAGCAGACAACCTTAACCAATGAGCCATCTCTCAAGCCCTGGCATTGGCTTTCCGTGAGATGACGGCTCACCGTGCACCCCTAGGTTGATCTGAAACTTATTACGTGGCCCCAGAATGCCTTTGAACTCACAGGAATTCTCCTGTTTCAGCCTACCCGGTGCTGGGCTTACGTTTTTATTTCCATATTCAGTGCCTCTGATGAACCCTGGTGTCTACTCCTGCACATGTAAATTTGACGATGAAGCTGGGGATAAAAACAGACTTGGGGTTCTCAACCTAATTTGGGGATACGAAGGAGAGTAGGTTGAGTATTGTGTGCAATTCAATATAGAAAAAGAAAAGTTCTTACTCGCTCACAATCAACCTTTCTATAGAAAATTTCTTCTGCGAAGAAGCCCCCATTTCTTTGCATCTCCAGCTAGAGGAAAAGCACGCTGTTCTGTAGAATAAGGTAGTCCTCCTTTTGGCTATGCTATACCTGGGCTGGGAAAAGAATGCAATCTAAAAAGTCACCTTTATATTACCAGAAATCATTGATGTATTGCTCATGTACCCGTGTCTTCTCTTATAATCATCTTTTCTTAACGGCAACACAGACATTAAGAAAACAAAGCCTATTTGTTGGGAATTCACTGTCTCTCCCCTCTTTAAATTATTGAGCAGCTAAGGAATCATCTCTGCTCTGGTAAAATGCCCTATGCTAATTGTGCCAGCAAATGAGTAATTATAACAGATTACTCAGGGTAGGAAAGGACTGAGCCAATGTGAGGGGTGTAAGGGTGCAATTCAATGGCTCAGCCTCCCAAATCTTCACTCAGAAACCCGTCTAAAGACTCAAGAAGAAAAGCTTTGCAACCAGAATAGAAGGAGACTGGTTTTCTGATGGTGTCCTAAGGGACTCGGATGAAAGTCAAGCAATTTGAAGAATCCCCTCAGGTTGTACTCAGCGGAATTCCTGACCTCTGCCTCGTCCTATCTGTCATAAGCCTTTATCAGGAGGAGATGCCAAATCACAAGCCATTTGGTGGCGTATAATTGCTTGACACTGACAGAGAGGGCTATATATCTTCCCTGTAGACGGGGAGTGGGCACTTTAAATAGCAGAAGACAGATGACAAAAGCGGTTCTCCATAAACACGAAAGGGAAAGCAAACCAGCACAAAACCAAGATGGATACCAAACTAAAGCAGAATATGGATTAAGCAGAAGTGTAGATGGAGGGACATGATTAATAATGTACGGCTTCTAGTCACATCCTCCCATATCTACCAGAAATGCTGAAGAAGCTAGAGGAGAGAAAGAGTGGAGGGGAGGAAAGAAAAGGAGTGAGATGAGGGAGGAGGAGGGAAGGAGAACGAGAAGAGAAGAGAAGAGAAGAGAAGAGAAGAGAAGAGAAGAGGGGAGGGGAGGGGAGGGGAGAGGAGGGGAGGGGAGAGGAGGGGGGAGGGGAGAGGAGGGGGGAGGGGAGAGGAGGGGGGAGGGGAGGGAAGGGAAAGGAAGAGAAGAGAGGAGAGGAGAGGAGAGGAGAGGAGGGGAGGGGGAGGGGAGGGGAAGGGAAGGGAAGGTAAGGGAAAGGAAGAGAAGAGAAGAGAAGAGAAGAGAAGAGAAGAGAAGAGAAGAGAAGAGAAGAGAAGAGAAGAGAAGAGAAGAGAAGAGAAGAGAAGGGAAAATTTGGTGACGCCTTGGTGTGGTCTAAGGTGTATGAAGTGCTGGGATAGGCATATGACATGCTGTGATCAATGTGCGAAGCACTATGATTGGTATGAAACACTGTAATGAATACGCGAAGTACTGTGTACGACACACTGTGATCAGCATATAGAACACTCCTCAGAGTATGAAATGCTGGGGTTGGCGTGTGAAGCCCTGTGATTGGTGCATGAAGTGCTTTGATCATTGTATGATACACTGTGATGAGCGTATAGAACACTAATCGGAGTATGAAGCTCTGTGATTGGTGTATGAAGCACCGTGATCTGTGTATAAAGAAGCGCTGTAGTCAGTGTATGAAGTGCTGTGATGTGTTTGGTGGCTACCGTATCCAGTGATCCTGAACTTTCCTAAGAGAAAGGTCTTCACAGTCTCTACTTTCTTGCCTACTCCCTAAGGAGAGTCTCAGGGTGAGTCTGTTAGTGTTCTTCAATACTCTGTGACTCTACACGCAGCAAGAGCCAGGCCCTGGCCTTCAGCACGTAGTATCTAGCTCAAATTTAATTACCCTATTTTAAAATATATCTTTTTTTTTTGTCATACATTTTTTTTGGTCCTTTTTTTCGGAGCTGGGGACCGAACCCAGGGCCTTGCACTTCCTAGGCAAGCGCTCTACCACTGAGCTAAATCCCCAGCCCCATATCTTTTTTTTTTATTTTGGGTGTGTGTGTGTGTTTATATATGTGGTGTGTGTGTGTGTGTGTGTGTGTGTGTGTGTGTGTGCGTGTATTTTCATGGTCACATATGTGTGGGTGGACATGTATAGAGGTGCATGTGTGCATGTGTGTGCTCGTGAATGAGGCAGTCCCGAGTTGAAGGCAGATGTCTTTTTCAATCGATCTCCATAAATCTCTCTGTCTGTGGAGGCAGTGTCTCTCTTTAAACATGAAGATCACTAATTCCGGCTAATCTAGCCAGCCAACTTGCCATGGGATCTTTGGTCTCTGCGTCCTGGGTTCTGGGATTTACTGGCAGCCAGTACTCTTGCCCAGCTGATACACGGGTTCCGGGGATCTGAACTCTGGTCCTTGTACTTGCACTCCCACGCCTTTATTCACCGAGTCATATCTGCGACCTCTAAGTTGCTTTCGCTATATCTATGTTCTCAAGGAGATGGTTTTCATTTGTGATTGTAACATTACTAACATCTTTCCTTCCATTTACATAAACAGAGATAAACATGAGTGAGATAAATAAGGGGGTGGGCGGAGGGGCAACGGACAGAATATACAGCGATGGGTCCAGAGTGGTCCATAGCAAAAGTCCTCATAAGAACACTGAAACGATTTCAGTGAGAAGATATCCGCTTAAAGGCACCCCTAACCCTCATTTTACACATAAGGAAACCAGGGTCTGGGGATCAGCAGGAATCACCCAGGCCACGTATGGAATGGTAGACACAAACTTAATCTAGAACTTCATCGTCCACATCCATTACCTTTACCCTTATTTAATTTGTAGGCCTCTCCAAGTCTGCGTGTGTTAGACTTGCTTAAATGTACTGCTTTAGAAATCCAAGGAAGGAAACGTCCACAAAGAGCAGTTGGAAAACTGGACAAAGTGCAGGACCGTGGTGACATCTAGTGGTCATCTCTGGTGGTGCAACTGTTTAGTCGCCCTTTGATTTAACCAGGCTTACTATGAAAGCAGGAATATTCTTTTGTGCACTGTCCCCCAATTTGAGTTTGTCTGCTATGGTTATGAGATATACTTGAACAGTAATGTCATATGTAAGATTATAGGATTATATGTTGGATTATATATACATTATAGTAAAAGGCATGTGACAAAGGTTGGTCCTGACCACCAAGAACCATCTTAGAAAGCGACTGAATCCTTTTCTAACTAATAAAGGATTCATGGAATAACACTGTGAGAGTTTGCAAAGCTAATGTTTTCCCTTGAAACCTCAGTGAAGTAAAGTTGCAAATGGTAACCTAATACAGTCATTTTTCTCTAATTTTACTCCTTAGGATTAGGAGCCTTCCCTATACTCCCATTTTTTATTAATGAATTCTTACCTCATCCAGAGCCTAAGATTAGAATTCACAGGCTGACTCAGGTATAGCTTACATCATCTGTATATGATGTGTCAGACACTGGTCATAGTTCTGTATTAATTGCAGCGTATATAAAGCTTTCTATTTTGCTGCAGTGGGGATTGGACCTAGGGTGTCATGGATGTGAAGTCATCGCTCTGCCCCTGAGCTACAACCCAAGCCCCCTAAACCTTTACACAACCTGTATCCAGGCTGAGCCCCTGCCTTGACCCCAACCTATCACCCTTAATTCTGAATAAAAGAAGTGTAGTGTGAACAGAAAAATATAACCTTGCCTGTCCTAGAAAGAAAGAGAGAGAGAGAGAGAGAGAGAGAGAGAGAGAGAGAGAGAGAGGGAGGGAGGGAGGGAGGGAGGGAGAGAGAGAGAGAGAGAGAGAGAGAGAGAGAGAGAGAGAGAGAGAGAGATGGAGTAATGGAGTTTAAATCGGGAAATTGTCTATTAGTACTGTTTTTTTTTCTTCAAAAATATAAATGTTATGCGAGTTAGAAAACTATCAGAAAGTAGTCTAAGTCATAGGACTATGAAAATTCTATAACACAAGTGGGGATCCTAAGGGACACAGTATGTCAGTCAATGTTCACTGACACATTAGGGACAAAGAGACATTATGTTTGTACTTACTTTCAAGAAGCTCTGTATGTTGTATTGAGAAACGGGAAGCAAATACGGGAACTTGGAGAAATGGCTAAGAGCACTGGCCTCTCTTGAAGAGAACCCAGGTTCAATTCCCAGCACCCACAGGGGGATTCAGAAGCATCTGTGACTCCAGTTCTAAGGGGTCTGGTACCCTCTTCTGGTATCTGTGGGTACTGTCTCTCTCTCTCTCTCTCTCTCTCTCTCTCTCTCTCTCTCTCTCTCTCTCTCTCTCTCTCCACGCACACACACACACACAACACACCCAGGCAAAACACCCATAATACACATAACACTCAAAAAAGGATTCTTTTAAAGAAAGCAAGTAAATATGTCTAAATGTCAATCACAGTTGAAGGGTGGGTGAGGGCTCACTAACTTTTCTGTAAGTTTGAAATTATATAAAATAAATTTGGCCAAAGAGGGAAAAATGAGATTTTAAAGAATTTTTAAAATACTTTGTTAGAAAACAAACAAGCAAACCAAATAAACAGGTAAAAAAACAAACAAACAAAAAAAACTAGCATCTAGAGACTTGGGAATTTCAAAGCACCGGGTCCTCAATTTCTTTTCATGGCTCTGAGTAGTTTGAAATAAAGTGTGGCTCTTTTCATTCGGGAATTACACTGCTAGTCAAGTAAATCTATTATACATTATTAGTTTAAATTCCCCGGTTGTCTGAAAATCCCTCAAAGGCACACATGTGTGTGGATAATATCGTGATGCACAGAAGACGATATCCAGGCAAATCCTAGCCTTAAACCCAACCAACCACCTTTTATTTTGACTGAGGGGAGCGGGGAGCAAACCTGAAGTAGGCTCTGAAATACAGTCCCTGCCACCTTCAAAGAAAACAGAATCCTAGTAGGGAATGGGATTTACTGGATTTGGGGATATAGGTTAATGACCCAAAAGAGAATTACTTTGGTCATCAAATGCTGGCTTATGTTACCTTCTCTTAAATAAATCTATCCGCCAGTAGTCCAGTATATCAGTAGCATTTAAAATCACGCCACTCCCACCAAAAAAAAAACAAAAACAAAAACAAAAACAAAAACAAAAACAAAACACCAACCCAGGAGCAGGTGTCAGGCTGACCTGTCTCTGGGCCAGACATGGCATTTGAGGTGCTTTGGAACCAGAGCATGATGAGTTCAGTGTTCTGCCCTCCAGGGGTTGGCTTGCACCCCACCCCACACCTCCACACGGAGACCTCTCGTTCCCCTTTGCTTGTTCTTGTTGTTGCTTCCAGGGAGAGAGTGTTGTTTAAGAAAAAAAAATTGGTCTGGGACTTGTAATTAAATAGTCGTGGATAGCCATTTAAGGCCCGAGAAGGTAAAGGACGGGAGTGCAAGCATGAAGCACTCAGTTTAGATCTCCAGAATGAGGGGACTCTGGCCAGAGTCCTAACATGGGGTCTCACCTTGTCCATTTATAAACTGCCATTTTCCTATGTGCCACATCTGTCTCCTTTCTATCCACAGGCTGTCCTCTATTCTTCCCCTTCAGGGACAAACAGCCCTTCCCCAGCTCTCTTGTTCCCTTCCCCTTCTCCCTCATCTCCTGGCTTTGTCTCTTATTCCCTGCCCTCTGTCCCTCTGGGCAAACAAATCTCCTCTGTGCTGAGAACTTGGCCTTGTGGGTCCTGAGCTGACATTTTTCCTAACACTGACCCCGTGTAAAGCTGAGCGCACCAGCCTGTCTTTAACTCTGGTGCATTTACACTTAGCTAGGAGACAGAGGCAGGAAAATCCCTGGAAGCTTGCAAGCAAGCTAGCCTGGTGTATAAAGCAGAGACACAGGAGACTCTGTCTAAAACAAGGTAGGGGATGAGAACTGACCTCTGCAAGTGTGCCATGGCATACCTGCACTCAGATACACTAATGCACACATGCACAGCTATGTACACACACACACACACATATACATACACACATATACATACACTCATACACACACACACATATACATACACACATACATATACAAACACATATACACACAGACATATACATACACTCACACACATACACACACACAGACATATACATACACTCACACACATACACACACAGACATATACATACACACACACATACACACACATACATACACACATACATATACACACACATACATACACACATACATATACACACACATACACACATACATGCACACACACATACACACATACATACACACATATACATACAGTCACACACACATACACATACACATACATATACTCATACACACATACACATACACACATATACATACACTCACACACATATACATACACTCACACACATACACATACACACACATACACATACACACACACACACACACACATCTTTACATTTTCAATCTGCCAGCTTATTTAACCACTGTGGAAGGTCAGTTTCTCTGGCAGCTGATCTGTAGGTGGCACTATTATACACGAATATAGAATGGAGTTTATTCAGGACATGGGGGAGGAGAGTTGAGAGAAAGGCAGGGGTGGGGGGAGCAGAGGAGTAGAGGCCAGCCCTGAGCATGTGGAGAGGAGGGCAGAGGGGAATGGGAGAGGAGAGAGAGTAAGGAGCAAGAGAGCAAGAGAGAGAGGAGGGGGCAAGCAGCCCTGTTTTGGTGAGTCAGGCACAGCTGGCTGTTGCCAGGTGACTGTGGGGCAGAGCCTGGACGAAATGCCAACAGTGTCTATATACCTAGGAAAGGATGCAGAAAACAACTGTGGGACGAAATAATTTCTGGGTGCGTGACCTGCAAGGGTATCTATCAGGTGACATAAGAGTCAAGGCCTGCAACTGGATGTTGGGAGCAAGTGTCCATCAAATGAGGTAAAGCCACCAAGCTTCTGATGACTATGAAACTTTCTAATTTTTTTTTCAATGAAGCAGATTCTTCTTAATATGAAGTCTCTCCATTTTTGAATGGCGATTTTTTTTTTTTTTAAAGAAACCCTTTCCAATGAGACCTGCCTGCTAGTCTGTAAGCACACAGGTGCCAGGCTGCCGTTCTGAGAGTCAGTGGTTTTGACTGGTGCTGATTTGAGTGGAGATGGAATGCAGAGAACAGAAAGGTTCAGTGTGCAGGGAAATTGTGACGGCCCAGGGACACTGGACAACATGGGGCCCTACTACCCTACATCAGGAGTGTCGATCCTGGAACTGCAATTCCCAGATTGCCTTGCTCTGGGAAATCACCTAAGAATCTTTCAAAAACTCCCACCGCTAGGTCCCATGGCCCATAGTGGCTGACGTGGGGTGGGGCCCCAGGGGACTCCACTTAGTCACACGGTGCAGGAGTGAGACCTAGGTCACAGGGCTAACACAACTGAGGTAAGCAAGAGCACACGCCCCACAGAAGGCAAGAGGGGGACACGTGTGTTTACTGAACCCCAACTACCTCTGTCCTTAAAGTGGGCTTTATATGTACACCTGTGACAACATAGGATATTCAATTTATTTTCATAAGCGTATGTCTGTGACATTAAAATAGTCAAGGTCTGGGTTGGAGTGACGACGGCTCAGCGATTAAGACGGCTCTGCTCTTCCAGAGGACCTGGGTTCAATTCCCAGCAACCACGTGGCAGCTCACAGCTGTCTGGAACTCCTGTTCCAATGGATCCAACACCCCTCACCCAGACACGCATGCAGTCAAATCACCGATGTACATAAAATTAAAAATAAATAAAAATGTAAAAAATAGTCAAGACTGCTTCCTGTCAGCTCATGTGTGTGTGTGTGTGTGTGTGTGTGTGTGTAAAGGCCTTTTGTTGTTGTTCAATGTCCTCTCTTGTTCTTGACCTACAGTGCCACTGTACATTGATAAATAAATATTAGGTCTCATGTCTCCCTGCTTCATTTACTTGTTTTCTTCTCACACTTAAACAAGACGACAGAACACTGCAAGCAGTGGTTAAGGTAAGCTGCAGGCTCGTAAGATACTCATCCAACGTTTTAAATAGCTGGGTAGAAGTGTGGCCAGCTGTCGACCCCCTTCCTTCGCAAACACATCTCCTTAGCGCCTGTGTGCGCTCAGGCGTTGCTCCCCACCTGCAGCGGCCGCGCCAACGGCAGCCTCGGTGCCGTTTGAATAGCACAATCCAGTCCATCACAACAAACCAGAAACACAAACGCCCCTGACGTCTCAGCTGTGTTCCCTTTGTCGTTGCTGCTGTTGGAGGGCACTTTCAGGGTAATTTAGGGAAGAGCAGAAGCTTTAGAAAAGAGTGTTATTGAACAACTGGGGAGGGAAGAGGAACTTACACTTGTAGCATCACACGTGCATCTTGGCTTGACTCTCATCCTGAGAAGGATGCAGTTTTCTATTTTTTTTTTAAAGCTTCCCAGACACAGACTGGACTACTGGCCCCGAACCCTCCCATTCATATAGTCACACATATAGCCACTGGGCTGTGGCTCTGACAGAACCTTCTGTAGCTCCCAACTTCCTACCTTGCTAGATTTTGGTTGCTGTGTATCAAAGTTGACTTTACATGTGAACGTTTCTCTACTTCCTGTTTCTTTCCCAAAAATTATTATGCTATCCCAAAAATTCTGCTTGATCTTCTCTTTTCAGCAAAACTCACACATAGCACCTATAGGCTTAATAAAATCTTTCTTTTCCACGAAAGATCTCATGTGGCCCAGGCTGGCTTTGAACTTGCTATGTAGGATAACCTTGAACTCCCAACGCTTTTACCTCCACTCCCTAAGTTGCTGGCATCACAGGCACCAATACATGTGGAATCATGCCAGAGCTTGAGCACTGAGTCCCAGCCTAATAAGGCTCTCTTGAATGTAAGATAATACTCGTGACCTGATTTGATTTCAAGATGCACTGGCCCTGAACTCAGGAAGGCTGAGGTCCACTTCCAATCCACTTTGCAGCCTCCTACAAGCCCATACTCAGCTTTCTGATGAAACCAGACTAGGACTCTCCATCTCTAAAAGCTGATGTGCTCCTGACAGTTCAAGATTCTTTAGTTCTGTACGGTTGGAGGTGGGGAGCTGACATAAATTTGTTTTCAAATACAGTTTCGGACTTTTTTTTGGTACTCAAGCAACCTGAATGGTCGGTTGACTGAGTTGGAACTCACATGTGTTCCTTTGTCACGAGTGGTTCAGGGTTTTCTCTTTCCATTAGTGAATCCTGTCCGCTCATTATAGTGCACCAAAACCCTTAGCTACACACGCTCCTCAGGGATAAATGTCCTTAGGTGTATTTCTTCTCTAAGAACCATCTTTCAAAAGAGTGGTAGAGATCTAGAGAGAAGGGGTTGGGGATTTAGCTCAGTGGTAGAGCACTTGCCTAGCAAATGCAAAGCCCTGGGTTCGGCCCCAGCTCCGGAAAAAAAAAAAAAGAAGAGACCTAGAGAGAGCACCTACTTGGTACCCAACTGCGGAGAACAATGGAGAGTCAACCCTCACCTGAGCTTAGCCCCTGGAAATATACAAAGAGCAGATGAAGTTCACTGGAGACAGGAACCAAAGTTCTCTCATTTCCAGAGGGGTTAGGACCTGGTTATCACCCAAACCTACCAAGTCAGAATTATAGAGCTAGGCCTGGACATCTGAAGGTCTCATGAGCTTGTCACCTTGCTTCTGACACTAACCAACACTGGTCTAGAACCACAGAATAACCTCGGTGATAACACGTAGTCGTGGCTAATCTTTGTTGCCAATAAACTTCTAAGTACATCTGTGAGGGTGTTTCCAGTGAGGTTCAGTGAGGCAAGGCCAACCCTGAAGGTTGCCGGCACCATTCTGAAGGCTGAATAGAGAGAGGAAAGCCAGCTGAGCACCAACATTCAACCCTCCGTCCTTTCTGACTGTGGGCCCAGTGACAGCTCCTTCATACCCCTGCCACCACGCTTGCCTGCCATGATGGACACCATCCTTTGACACTGTCAAACCAGTCCTTTCTTCCTTAAGCTGATTTTTGGCAAGAAAAATAACTATTATACAAAGTGAAATTTTCAAGTGTTTGGCCCTCTGTGGGAATTCCTAACAGCCTCCATACTCATTGGCTTGATATCTGTGGTTTGAATTGGGATTCAAACACAGAGAGAAAATTACGTCTACACTGAACATAGACAGACTTTCCCTTCTTCTCATTCCTCCCTAAACAGCGGGTACAACTCTTCCCAGTGGATGTGTTCAGAATCAGGTACGTATAAGCAATCTAGTGTTGAATGTGCCCAACTTCCTGGAGGCTGTGCCTAGACAGGCTTAGTGTCCAGGCATGTCCCGAAAACAATTTCCCAGATACCGAGGGAAGGCTGTATTTTCAATTGACACACTTGACCACTGGCTTTGTCTCATTTTCTGAACTGACACTCACTTTTGTAAGTGAACGTCAAACTTCTCCTTATGGTGTCTAGAGTCTTAAGCTCTCATCCATATTTCATTTTGATCAGTCAGAACCTCTTGGGTCTGGTAAGACAGTTCGATAGCTAAAGTGCTTGCCGTACAAGCATAAGGTCCTGAGTTGAATGCCTAGGGCAAACGTGACGGGTGCTGTGCTGTGCCCTTGTAATCCCAGGCTGGAGAGATGGAAACAGGTGGATCTCTGGGGCTCGCTGGATAGCCAGCCTGGCCTCATCAAGCAAGCTCGAGACTCAAGATGGCTCTACGAATAAAGGCTCTTGCTTCTAAGGCTGAGTTTAATCATGAAGTGGAGGTGAGAACTCTCTGGGAAGTCTGTATGTGTTCATCTGTCTTTCACTACAGTAGTTCAGAAAGAAACCCCTGTAGTTGATAGCCTCCACACTCCACCGCTCAGGCTGTGGCTTCTATGCCTGCCCACACACAAGTAAGTTAATGCAATTCTTTTAAAAGTTCAAGAATGATTGACAGCCCCAGAAGAAAGCCACTTAATAAGGTTGACCTTTGGCATCCATCTACATGTACACACACACACACACACACACACACACACACAGATGGGGGTGGGTTGGGGGTGAAGCATACCTATCACTTTGTCGTGTTGGTAAATTTTCACATGGGTGCTGGAGATCCTAACATGGATTCTCAGACTTACACAGCAAGCGCATTGCCTACTGAACCATCTCCCAGCCTCTTTGTTGTAAGATCTGTGATTGACAGACTGCTATCCTTGCCCAGTGTCCGCCCATGGCCTCTTCTAGGTGAACAGAGTTGATAGCAATAAGGGTTTCTGGAGCAAGTAGCAGTGGGGAGGGATGAGGGTGAATCAGAAACTCCACCCACTTCGGTGCCTTCCACTGAGCAACCCATGCATGCTGCTCTCTATTAGGGTTCTCTGGGGGAACCAAACTAATAGCATGGCTATATATACACATGTATGTATCTATTCATATACGTCTACATATACATTCAGGCATATATATTCATGTATAAACATTGGATCTATTTGAATGGCTTACAGGATGTCGTCCAGTTAATCCAACAATGGCTGTCTACCAACGGAAGGCCCAGGAACCCAGTAGTTGATCAAGTCAGTGAAGCTTCCAGTCTCAGCTGTCTTCGGTACCTGCTGGCATCAGAGACGTAGGCTCTAACGCCAGGGAAGGAATGAACTCATCAGAGAGAGAAGACAGGCAGACGAGAGCAAAAGCCTCCCTCTTCCATGTCCTCTCTGCAGTCTGCCAGAAGAAGGTGTGACCCAGATTAAAGAAGGATCTTCCCGCCCCCAAAAAGACCCATATTATAGCTGGGTCCTCCCACTTCAAATAAGTGAATTAAGAAAAATCCCTCACAGGTATTCTAGTGGCTCGGGTTTTAGTTGATTCCAGGTGGAGTCAAAATAACAAGGATCCAGTCACAGGCCCCTACCACTTTTTTTTTTTTCATACAAAGATCATATTTGAGTTTGCGTAATAGACAACCTCGTGAGGCTTTACATGGTTGACAGCTAGTGCAAAGAAAAATGTTTTTCAGAGTTTGGGATCAAGCCCGTGGCCTGTACATTCTAGACAAGCACTTTACCACTGAACTGCATTCCCAACCCTCAGGCGTTTGTGGATGGCTGGTTTAATATCTCAAAATAGGGGCTCAGTGGCTAAGATTGCATACAGCTCTTGTAGAAGGCCAGAGTTCACTTCCCAGCACTCAGGCTACTTACTTCTGTCTGTAACTCCAGCTCCAGACCTCTAGTCTCCAGAGACAGACAGACATAATTCAAAAGGAATATACCTCTTAAAAATAACCTCCAGGACCCCATTGAAACCTAATAACAGAGTAGAAATCAACAGCTGATGCCAGCCTCAAGTCTGACATGGGGTCTAGAAGCTGAAATCAATTAAGACAATCAAAAAAACCACGTACAGAAACAAGTTCATCTAGTTGATGTGCAGTCCCCTGCTTCTAGAAAGAATAGTTTTGTGTCACATGGTAAGCTCCTTAGTTCACTCAGTTGCTTGTGTGGGGCTTCAGACCCCTTGGCTAATATTTGGCAACAGCACATTAAAAGTAGATGGCGTTCATTTCTTAGTCAGTGATGAAGACTTAAAGTACAAATTGGCAAAGACCAAATGCTACCTCAGAAACCGTGACTTTTTTTTTTCCCTAGCAAACTGAAACCGGCCAAAAAAAAAAAAAAAAAAAAAAAAAAACAAGTGCCAAGAACCACACAGAGGACAGAAAGCTGAACTGTGGATTCCTGATTCTCTCGAAAGCACCTCAACCTGTTTAGTCTGAGGGGAGCAGGAAGAACCATCAAAGGGCTCACTGCCACTCATAGCTCTCGGAGCTGGGAGGTCCTCATCTGGTTCATTCCAGCTAAGTCGGAAGCCATTGTTCTCTTACCTGGGAATGTAAAAGCAATAGGAAAGGGGGACAGGTGTTGCTTACGTTAATTAAAGCTGGAGAAACAATGGGCCAGCCAACATTCGAAAGACGTGGATTAGAACACCTGTGAATGGGATTTAGGGGGAATGGGGAGGCGGGGGAACCACACCTGTGTTGTTGATTCTACAAGTCCGATTAATTTAAATGTGGAGAGGTGGGATGATGTTGCAAATCCACGGCCAAAATCATCTCAGGATATCTGTAGTCCTTTTGGCCCACTTGTGTCTGACCTCACAGGCTTCTTCTATCAGGCACATTTTCTAGAAGGCAATCTGGCAGACCATTGACTTTCACCAACCTAAAAGTTAAGGAAGGAGGTTATCAATCCACGTCTAAACCTGCAATGGGGGGGGTCCCCCTGCTTTGCAAACCAACTACCTGATCTTCCTACCACTGTAGCTGGGAAACGTCTTGGTTATGGTCTCTCTTCATTCTGGGACTGTAAAGAGCTCATGGCCCCAGTTCCGTGGTGGAACGTGTCATTTCCACAGTAGACGTGTAACCCGAACCCACGTCCCAGGCCACCTTCACTCAGGATTTTAAATTTTCATTAATGCTTTCAGAGTTTTCAGAGTAGCTCTAAGAGAGTGAAGCCTGAGGCTTGACTGTTACACATGAAATGCTGAGAAGGCAGCTGCATCCTTGTCGCTGCTGTGAAACTCACAAAGTTATTGTTAGCCTAGTCACCCACACCGTCAGAGGGCTGAGAAGGACACACTTCACTGGAGTGAGCAGAAGCTCAGGCCAAGCAGCTTCTGCATCTATTAAAAATGACAGAGGCTTACTGGCTACCTGGGAAATCACCCTACGTTCCTCTGTGGTCCTTGTGTGCAGAGGTCCTAGGGCAGTAGCAGTCTCTGACTGCCAGGCTCAGAGGATCCAAAAGACTATCCTGAGGATGAAAAATTTGAGGGGACTGGCCTACCTTGTCTAGACAAATCAGGGCATCCCAGTGTCCTGCCTGTCCGGTTTTAACAGGATCCTAGTGGTAGGAGAGATGAAGGGCTGTTTTTTATCCAGTGATCTGCTTGGCCACGTTTAAAGCAACTTTCAATAGTTCTTCAGGGAGATCACCATCTTCTTTGGAGATCTTAGGGATGCTTCCAGAAAATGGCAGCTCTAGCACAGGAAGCTTCCTCATTAAACCTTGTAAATGCCATACTCAGCAGATCTCTGAAGTGTTTGGGGACCACTATCTAGTAAGTATATATCCGCTTATTAAACGGTGTAAGTGTTATACTCAGCAGATCTCTAAAGAGGTTTTGGACAATCTATTACGCTTATATAAATATACAAACTTTCTTTGTTTCTAGCTACATGTTTTAGGCTTCACTTTGAAAATCTATACAGGAGGCTAAATAAAGTTAATTCTTATAATTAATTACATCAGTCCTTAGCATGTCCACAGGAATAGTTCTGAACACACTAAAGAATTTGATCATTTCTAATGTGACTATTAACTCGCATGTCTTAATTATCCTTAAAAGTTTACAATAAGTTAGTAGTTTTTATAAGATTAGGATTTTTACAGCTTTATCCCTGTTACGTTTGAGCATTAAAAATAACAATTTTTGAATTAGACTTTTCCAGTATGAAAAGTAAACTTTTCATTTTTACTTCATAAGGTCAACTAGAGTAGACCTTAGAGACTTATCAAATATACCTCATTTATCAAACATTTGGTATTACTTATCTAAATTTTCTAGCAGTTTATTGTTGAACAGCTAGCAAAGACATGAGTAGTTTGACATACATCTTAGCCTTTGTTAATGTGAATAGACCTTTATAACCTTAAAATTTTAAATCATCATATATGATATATTCTAAACCATAGTTGAGCCACATGTATAGTATAATATGTTGTATCAAATATAACCTTACATTTTTATCATCATACAAAAATCCATACCAACCCAAAATATCTGAGGCTTGCTGCTTCCTTAGTCTAAAAAGAGATCCGATGATAACTAGAGAGCTCATTAGGACTGAGATGTTTTATAATGGTGGTTCTGAGGCCATCAGGTGGCCACGAGGTCATCTGAAGATGGTGGTTAAGTGACATGGCACATACTTTAACCTCAGTAAAGATGGCTACCAGCCATGTGGCTACTTACATCTTGAGGAGGTCATTGACCCAGATGTAGGAGAGCCACATGGTTGCTATTTAAAACATTAGTTTTCCTAATAGATCTTTTTAAATCAGAGTTGAATCCAAGTTACACACACACACACACACACACACACACAGGAGTTGAATCACACACATACATGTTAATTTTTAATTATAAGCTTTTTGTTATGAGTTTAAAGCCAGATTTTATTATAGATTTTATAGATTTTTTTAACCATACCCACTGAGCAACTTATAAATCCTGAAATAAGAGTTTAATAGCAAAATCATGAGATTTTTTTTCAGAGCAGAGCACAGATAAGTCAAAGAGATAAAAGATTTTTTAAAAAACATTTATTTATTTATTATGTATACATCATACAGCTTTCTGCCTGCATGTATGCACCTGCAGGCCAGAAGAGGGCACCAGACCTGATTATAGATGGTTGTAAGCCACCCTGTGGTTGCTGGGAATTGAACTCAGGACCTCTGGAAGAGCAGACAGTGCTCTTAACCTCTGAGCCATCTCTCCACCCCAAGATAAAAGATTTTTAAGAGTAGAAATTAGAGAAAATGGAGCAAGTATGATATATCATATTTGGGAATTATTGGTTTGCACATAACTACTGTTATGAATTGTGAGAATTCGGAAATCAAGTTGGCCAGTTCTTTGGCCATCGATCTTTACTGAGGCCAAACTGTTGCCAGTGAATGAAGAAAAGGGTTGAAAAAACGGAATATTGTATGGGTGTGTTCCTGTAAGCTCCAAAAGGGAGCCGAGGCTAAGGCTGTGGGACTGCAAGCTGGAGCCAGAGATAGCCAGGAAAGTGCAGGGGAAGAGGGGGCCAGTAAACGTCTTTAGTATAGAAGGCTCGAGCAGAGAAAGAAAGTTGCCCACAGGGTGGGAGACCTAAGGGTATAGAAGTAGGCTCCAGGAGCCAGCATAAGACAAGGCAAAGGAAAGGTTAAAGGACAAGGAGACACAACCAGGAACTCCACCTTAGGAAGGGTTCCAATATTGTCAAAGCTATGAGGATGTGGAGAAGCTGCAGGAGTGGGAAGGCAGCTCCTAAGGGGAGGCAAGGAAGTTTACAAAGTACGGGCCCAGGAAGGTACAAAGAGAGATAGGGCCTGTAGCTCCAAGCAGCAGCCAGAGGAACAGCAGGCTGCTGGAACAGAGAAGCAAGCACACAAGTGCCCACGTGAGGAGCAGTAGCGGCTGATGAATCGGACTCTAGAATTCAGAATCAAATTCATTAAGAAATGATCAGTACACACCCTAGGTAAGTTAGATCAGCTTGGTTTGGAGCGGGAGCTGCAGGAGAGAACCGGTGTGTGTTGGCTGTGGGCACAGGGCAGCTGGTCGTCTCCTTTGTTTCATTTCCTGCTAGTTTGGGCTCCAGATCCCACTTTGCAACAAACTTACAGATCCATCAACAGTTGTCCCAAGCAGGTTTTTTTTTTTTGGGGGGGGGGGGGCAGAGGGGCTTAAACAAACAGTAACTTTCGGGAATAAATTTGGAGCTCTCCAAGTCCAGTTCCAGGAAAGGTGGGAGGTTTTCTATGAATGATGCCATTCCCATGGATGAGGAAGACTGGAAGGTCCAAGGCCTGAAGTCCAAGATGTCCCCAAGACTCAGGCAGTCCACACGAGGAAGGCACCGGTTGTTCAAGTGGATTGTCACTGCACTTGACAGGAGTCAAGGCGAAAAGCCCTGGCACCATGGACTTTCTGAGGAAGCTCAAAAATGAAGGCTCTCCCAAGGAGAAGGGTCAGCTGTAGGTACCTTTGCCTCCAAGAGTACCAGAGACTCCAGGAAACATTTATGATGACTAAGCGGGATCACTCACCATTTACAGGTAATAGATGGAGGACCAATTGATCAGTAGGCTAGAAGGTGAGTCTGTTAAGGGTGGAGCTGGCTGGTAGGGTAGGGTGCAAATGTGGCTCAGAACCCCCAGGGGGCAGTCATGGTACCAATGTCAGGATTTCCATGGCAGTAGAGTGGTACCTTGGCAGATGGGGCCAAGGAATGTCGCAAAGATCACGCTACGAAACATCTCACAGGAGAGCTTTATTGGGGATAGGGGTAAAAGACTGCCTCTGAGAGCGGGCTGTGATGACAGGAGGTTTTAAAAGGGGACATTTGTTGCATTTGGTGGCTGGTGAACTGGCTGCAGGTGCTGAGTGGCCGAAGTTGCACTGGGGCTTACCTGGTTGCTAACAGGGTCACCAGCTGGAGGATGGCGGACCCAGTGGGGCCACATCCTTAAAGAAAACTGACTCTTCCCTCGGCAGCCACCAGCTTTCTCCATAACTCTTCAGTTACCGGTCAGGATGTGTGAACTCCCTTCCTCTCTATGCTGGAATGTTAACTGGCTTGATCTTGTGCACATCGTGACCAGAAGGCAGCGTTTTGATCCGATTCAGAATAAATTCATTCCTTTAGCATAAGAGCTATTTTGCACCCATACCCCAACATCAATTAGAAGGGAGGAAATAAACAGGACTCTGATACTCTGATAGTTACCGACAAGACTTGCTAACCTCATGAAAGCCCTAACTTTCTAACGCTGTACCTTGCATTTATTGTGCAGCCAAATGCAGAATGCAGTGCATGTGAGAATTAAACCTTAGGATTTGAGTATCCAAAAGGACCAAAAGGTCTATAATTTGCTTTAAGCATTTATGGCTACTTTCTAACTATTACCCACAAAACATGTACATCTGCTTTTGAAAGCTGTACCATTCTCCATCTCTAAAGACCAGGGAGGGAGAAACAAATGAGCCCCAACAGATGGATCACAAAGTTGTTTGTCACATATTTTAATTCCAGGAGCCACAATGGCAGTAGGTTATTTAAAAAGAAAAAAGATTTATTTGTTATAAGTACAGACACAGCAGAAGAGGGCATCAGATTGCATTACCATATGGTAGCTGGGATTTGAACTTGGGACCTCTGGAAGAGCAGTCAGTGCTCTTAACCTCTGAGCCATCTCTCCAGCCCTGGCAGTAGATTTTTAAAGCATAGAAGATCACCCTTGGGTGGGGAGACATGCTTGTTGGTAGAGGTGAATTCTGTTATCATCAAACTTGAAAGGAACCTAGAGAGTTCCTAAGTGAGATGAAGTATGAGTTTTTTACCCTTTAATACTTTACTTTCCAAACAAGCAACATGTAAATCAAGGAAAATGTTTACTCTATGTTTAAGGTTTAAAACAACGTTACCTTTAAAAAGATGCTACACTCCAGTGGATGACCACACACCCAAGAATATAGGAAAGGCAAAAAATGATCTTGAGGAAATTTTTTCTAAGACAAAAAGTTGGGTAGATACAAGACGGTTGGATCTGGGAAGAGTTGGGAAAGGGTACGCATAACTAAAACACAGTATATGAAACTGAAACTCTGAAAGAGCTTAAAAAATTACAGCCAAAACCATGCAGTGGAGGCATGGGGAAATGTCCAACTCTTATGATATGGAGGGGCTTCAGGAGATCCATATATAGCCCAGTGCTTAGAAGCCAGACCTGGGAATCCAGGATTTGACTCTGACTTTAGATTATTAAAAACAAATTTAGGGCATGAAAACCACCGTGGCAAACCCTGTCAACAAGCATAAGGGTTTACTGAGCACTGAACTTAAGTTCCAGGTTCATAATTTAATTAAAAAAAAGTAAGTTTCTGAGCATACTGCTCATAGGTGACATGAAACACTATCTATAAAATGGAACGCTACGTGGTCAAGAAAAGTACAATCAATTACATTAAGTATGATTAAAGGCAATTTTTATTTCCTCAACTTTTTTCTCCTTTAACTAGATTGTTAGACTTTAGCAGATCTAAGTCATGGGTGCTGTGACATGGAAAGTATTACCAAAAATGACCAGTGGTGAGCTGGCAAGATGGCTCAGTGGGGAAAGGGACTTGCCACCAAATGTGACAACCTGAGTTCAATTCCCAAGACCCACATGGTAAGAGAGAACCGACTCCCCCAGGTTGTCCTGTTTCTGTGCGCGCACGCGCGCGCGCACACACACACACACACACACACACACACACGGGGGTTGGGGGGGGAGAAAGAGAGAGAGAGTGTGTGTGTGTAAATGGCTCAGTAGGTGACATCATTTGCAGCCCTGCTGAACAACCTGAGTTCAGTCCCCATGGCCTCCATGGTGGGACAGTTCTGACACCATTGAGTTGTCTGATATACTATCCCAGTGTTAACAGAACAAGGACCATTCAATCAGAAGTTCCTAAATAGTTTGAAGGAGTCATCAGGATAAACTAAATTTTTGAAAAACATGTATTAATAAAAAGTTTTTGCTCAACAGTTTTTTCTAGTTGAAAGCCTCTTTCCAGGCCTTCAAAGATAGCTTTTGCATGTGACAGCCACTGCAGTGGTTCCAACCAGGGGATACGGAGTGAAGGTGATGGTATTTTAGTGTCCTACTGCTGTGAAGACACCGTGACCATAGCAACTCTTAGAAAGCGAAACATTTCATTGGGGCCGGCTTACAGTTAGAGGTTTAGCCCATTATCACAGTAGGAAACACGGTGCTAGAGAAGGAGTCCCAGAGTTCTACATCCAGATCAGCAGGAAGAGCGAGCCACTGGGCCTCCTGACATGGGTGTTTGAAACACCAAGGCCACATGTCCTAATCCTGGTCAAGTGACTGCCACTCCCTAATGACCAAGTATCCAATGTTTCCTGGGGGCCGTTCCTATTTAAGTCTCCTGTGTCCCTGCCTGGAAGAATGCTGCTAGAAAGCCGTTCAGTCCTCCCACATTGGTGTGACCATTAGGAAGGTTCAAGAGTGCCTGTTCCAGCCAGCATCGACGAGCCTCTGCCGGCTCCACACCCACACGTGCATGAAGATTAACAGTGCTTTAAAGCCACTGCAATGTTGAGGTTTGCCTCACTAGTGAGCTGAAGCAAACGATGGGGTCTTGTGGGGTTTTTTTGTGGGGTTTGTTGAAGTTTCTCTCTGTAGCCCTGACTGTCCTGGAACTCACTCTGTAGACCAGGTTGGCCTCGAACTCAGAGATCCACTTGCCTCTGCTTTCCTTATGACAGTGTGAGATCCTTTAGACAACAAGTTTCAGCAAGCTGTCATGTAGGTACTCTGTGCTAATAGACAGTCAGGGTAGGGCGCCAGAAATGACTCCCAAAACTTACCTGCAGGGTTTTCCTTCAACAGGGCACCAGTAATTAGCTGAACAGGTACCTTCCACAGGAACTTTGAAGTTCCAGATCAGCCCAGCTACTGAACCGAAACTTCGCCAGTACCAGGAGGAGGCATCTGCTTTAGTTTCTTCTAACATGCTCTCTAAAAAGACAGTAGGAATTCCAATGCAGCTGGACAGAGTGACCTGGGGAACTGCAAGTGCATTTTACATGCCTCCACAGCTGGCTGGCTCAGTACTTTTGAAGTGATGACCAGAAGTGGGGTGTTGTTTCCTCATTCTTCAGAAGCTCCTGGTTCTGATACAGGCCCGAGTGTGCTACCACCAGGGTTCAAGATTCCCACTGAGCAGAGGCAGAAGACACGTGAGGGAGGATGAGGACCACCGTGAAGTGCCGTATCCAGGACATGCCACGGTCACTGCATTCATGAGATGAGACCAGCCAACGGGCAGTGCTAACTAAACCCAGTGTGGGTTCAAACCAGAGGACATGAAAGGGGTTATGTTGGGGGTACCTAGGGGAGTGGGGGTGCATAGGATCAAGATACACTGTTTGCATGTATGAAACTCAAAGAACAAGTTAAAGATGAAAAATATTCCACTAGTCATGGCTCACGTCTAAGACCAGCACTTCCGGGGCAGAGGTAGATGGATCTATCTCATCTCAGCAGATGCTCTCCATATAGAGTTCTAGGCCATCCAAGCATACAGAGGAAAGACATGTCTCAAATAAGTCAACCAACCAACTGGACCTTCTTGAGAATTCTGCCGTCTACAGAGTGTGTGTGGAGAGGGACCGTGTGAGGTCCTGTGAGTTCAGAAGAGAAAGCTGTAGGGAGGAGACTCCTGACACAACACCTGCACTGTGAACACATCACAGGAACACAAGTTATCTTCAAATTTAAATTTATTAAGACATTCAGCCATGTCTGTCAGTCTACATCCACATTTGCTACTAAAAACAAAGGAAAACCACATCCCACAGTAGGAATACCAAGTCTGAAATACGCTTTTCTTTTTTTGAGCCAAGCTTATTGTATAAATAAATGACTAGTTTCTTTTCATATCAAAATCCCATAAAAAAATGACATCCCCCCCTCCCCAGTTCTACCTGCAGCCATGATGAATGTAAAAATTGAAATATGACACATCCTTGTCAAAGAAAGGGTGCAGAGTGTATTAACAGCTTCAAAAGTGGTGTCTGCAGAGTGGGGTCATACAGCTCAGTACTCATTCCCAAAGTGCAAACACTGCCATAATTTAACACTGCTTTTGATTCAGTTGCGAGAATTAAACATTACACAGGATTGGACCGTACACCCAGGGCCTTTATCAGTGCCCTAAAGCCCCTCCCACTTTGGCCTCCTTTGTTAAAGTGGACTCCAAAGTGTTCATTAGAGTTTTAGTTTACTTCACACAGCCAACCAAGTATACACTATATTAACAAAAGCTCCATATACATCAGAATAAGTGGACTGCAGCATCAAGTTCAGGAGTCTCAGGTGACATGAACGCACCCAAGGCCCAGTGCATGCCCGCCCTCCTCCCAGGCACACCCTGACGTGTGTGCAGCTCTGTCTTAGAGCACAGTCAATGCGTCTACATCTTTGATTTCATTGCGGTTCTGTAGAAAACTTCAGAATCATTTGGTGGTTTTAATCAACTGAGGGAAAGGGGAGCGGAGACAAGAGCCGGCCGTTACCCATACTACACAATCAAGACGATCCTGTCCCCGTGGGAAGGGACAGCCAGGTCCACCTCTGCCTTCATCTTCCCACCTGACTGACCTCCAGATCTTCGTTCGTCCTCTTAGCCCCTTTCAAACACTCAGACCCGACTTCATTATCCCTCACGAATCAGGGGCCATTCCTCAAGTTGCCGAGGTTAAACTTTCTTGGCAAACCTCTACAAAACATCAGCATAGAACTTATAAATACATTTTGATTAGTGTACATTGCAAAATTTCTCCAACAACGTGAAGTGGGGTGGAGAGCAGGTGGTGTCCACTGAGTACCCCTGGAGTAGATCCTTGGAATGTCAGGTTCCTGCCTAATCCTCTCCTACATTCACTCCTCAGATCTGGGCGTGAATCCCACCTTGGGTGGCCTTCTCCACAGCACAGAGCTCCAAGCCTCGTTCTCCTCTAGGCGGACGCCACAGGACACGCTTCACCTTCTGCAATCTGAGGACCGTCTCCAGGATCAGCATCTCCCTCCCGGCTGGCTGAGCTTCTGTTGATGTATTCACTATTGTCTCCAGAACCTTCCTGGGCCCCAGGCCCTGGAGGAGTCTCATGGTCCGGGGGTTCAGGACCCTCCTGAAGTACAATGTTCTGCTCAGCCCCCGCCACAGGAGGCTGTGGAGCCGGTTCTGTCCCCAGTCCTGGAAGCTGGGAGGAGTTTTTGAGATGGCAGTGACACAGAGGGCAGGTATCCTGGACATACAGCCATTTCTTAAGACATCCTGCATGGAAGAAATGGCTGCAAGGTGTGATCACAGCGGATTTCATGTCCTAAAAGAGAGGACGAAAGAGGTACCTCAGAAACGTCAGCCATTTCACCTTTCTGATGCCGCCCCCACAAGCTCTGACTTCAACACATCTTTATAGCACAAACAGAAAACCTGCAGCACGGAACTTAGAATCATCTGGCTTCCCCCTTAAAGCTGCTATCAGAGGAGCCCTTACACAGTAATGTAGGAGACCCCGTGGACAACGAAACAAAAGGGAGTCAAGTGAGGAGGAAACTGTATCCTAAACACGGAACACAGAGGGCGCACTATGAGGTGAGAGGGTGTGAGCCACTGGTCCAAGACAATAATTATAACCTCAGGAAATCTAACGCAGACAGATTTTCCCACAATTATGTGCCATTGCTGCTAGAGACTATCCCACAATGAGCCTATACGCAAGGAGACAAACAAAACTCAGCCACAAACACCAGAGTGTTGGCAAGGAAGTGGCAATTGTATCAGGGCAGACATACAGACATTTTACAATTGCTCTGTGTAAACCAGTGCTTGCTCCTCAGTTTTACCCTATGCTTGGGCTGTACCAGACTACTGAGTTAGAAAATCTGAACCAGGATCCATCAATCTATACTTAGAACAAGTCCACGGTGACTCTTAGGTGCTCATGCTTGACAAACATGAGAATAAACGGTGACACTCTCTTTTGGTATTAGTATTCCTTGGGGAGGGAAGGCCTAAGAAAGGAATTAAAAACTCATTGTTTTTTTCCCCAATAACTGTTTTAACATCCACAATCAAGGAAGTGTGAATGTCCCCCAAATTCCTTGCCAAGAACTGGTAACACCCAGGGGTAGGGGAGAGGCAACTGGGAAGCAGGGAGCCATCCACACAGAAGCAGCCAGCCAGGAAGCTAAGCAACTCCACTCTCCGGTTCCATGTGTGAGCGGCAGGTAGTACCAGCACTTCAAAAAGTGATGTGACACCAGGGACAAAAAGAGGACCCTCAGACCCCACACAGGAGATCAGACACGGCTGCACAAGCTGACTGTGCCAAACTTGGTTTCCCCCAGGGTGGCTCTGAGGATGGTGAGGCTACAAAAGACATGGAGTCCAGTTCGGAACACAGAGAAGGACGGACAGAGACAGGCTCAGGGCCATACGCCTTCTCAGTGCACTCAAGAGTTGGCTAGCATACAAAAAGATTCTTGGGGTTGGGGATTTAGCTCAGTGGTAGAGCACTTGCCTAGGAAGCGCAAGGTCCTGGGTTCGGTCCCCAGCTCCGAAAAAAAGAACCAAAAAAAAAAAAGATTCTCAGAACACGTTCAGAAAGTGGAAGCTTTGTGTTACTAGGAGAAAAGATTTGTATCATGGTAGTTTTATACACACACAAACACCTACCCACAGCATCTGCACCCCAAGGCAGTCTGGAGGAAAAGCATTTGTGCACACTATCTATGGCCGTCTGCCACCAGCCTACATACACTCCTGGTGACTTTACTCGGGGGCCGGCTGCAGCTGTTGCCAGGTAACTTTATCCACACCTCCAGGAGTGCAGCTTAATGCTAAATGCTACACCTTTGTCCCCTGACAGGTGCTGGGGACCAACCTCTAACTGTGTACGTTTCCAGGATGACTTATCTTTCACTTGTACTAGAGGACAACCATCATCTTGGTATGAGGCCAGTGCTGTATGGATGGCCGTCAGTCTGTCCATCCTCGGTCCCTACAGGACTGAAAGTCTCTGATAGAAAACGGCAGCCATTCACCACCTCCATGAAGCCTGGACACTCCTGCCCAACCCAGAAGGTATTAGGAAGAGTCAAAGCCTGGGCACAGCACTTTTCTGAAGTTGCTGACTCCTGGTTGCTAGGATATATTTGATCACACATACACGTGAACACTGTGTCTGTGTGTATAGTCAGTAATAAATGTAAAATACACCTAACCTGTTTTTCCTTTATTTATGGGTGAGCAATAATGTTGAAAACAGTAATAATTAGAACTTGAAAGACTACATTAAAACTGAACTTAGCACTAAAATACTTATATCAGGCCTTTAATAATCTAACCTATGAGTCCCACTGCCTTTTTCCAAATCCAGAGTTAACTATGTCTGGAAATTTACAGCGAAACCGGTGCATGCGGCAGCCCACGGCCTGCCCCAGCAGATCCCCACTGGGTGGGTCACCTGGTAACAGATGGCACAGATGTCGTTGTGTCTCTCAAGCTGCTCTTTCGTAGCGATGGGGAGAGACTTAATCTTATTCACAGCGTCCCTGCGGAGAAGGAAGCTCTTCCAGCCCAGCTGGGCACGAAGCCACACGTTGTAATAGGAATGGATGAAGATGATCATGGAGCCCATCACGGTCCACTCTCCAAAGATGGTCTCTGAGACGCCGTAAGCCACCACACAGAGCGCCACAAGAAACTCCAGCAGGCGGTAAGTGCCATTCACATAGTAGATGACATCGTCCATGTTTTCCACGGGCTCTTTGCGGAATTCCTCAACCATAAATAAGACGTAAATAAAAAGTGTTCCCAGAACCTGGGGAGGAGGTAGTACATGTATTAAGATAGAATGAATGTGGTTGTAAGAAAAACATTGTCCCTGAGATTAAAATAATAATGCATGCACTCAGTACCCACTGAAGGTCCTGTGTGTGGGGTGACAGTGACCAGTCAGAGACAGAAGATCCTACAGCTTCAGAAGCACTGTTCAGTCTCCTTTTTTTTACTCTGAAAAGCTCGTTCTAAACGAGCTCTAAGATATTTCAGTGTTAGGGTTTTTATCAATTTAGGATCTATAAAACAACCCTATATTCGTTACCATTTTGAAAAAAAAGTGAAAGTCTTAATTTTCTGTTGTTGTTAGTTTGTTTTATTTTTGGTTTTTTGTGCACTTTTTGCTATGATGGCACAAAAAAAAAAAAAAAAGGAGGCCTCTAGGCCCTCCCAAAATCAAAGATGGGCTCCCAAAGCCAAGAAAGTAGGCAGTGATGGAAGGCAGCAAGAGACCCGAAAACAATGCTTGCCCAGGAGACGCAAGCTTGACACTCTGCCACCACCAAGCTCGTCCGAGCCGGTGCTGAGTCAGTCATGAAGAAGATGGAAGGCACAGAGTGCTGCGGTCACTGTGGGTGTCACAGAGCGCTGCGCTCACTGTGGGTGTCAGGGCCAAACCCCAGACCAAGCCGGCTGTGAAAACTGCTCTAGGCCCCTGATGTGGCCAAAGCCAACACCCTGCTCAGTCCAGACAGATTACGGTGATGTGGACATGGCCAACAAAACTGGGACCACCTGACCTCGGTCCAGGTGGCTAATTCTAAATACTTTCCACCATAATAAAAGCAAAGCAAATGGCTTTTATCATTACCACAAATGGAGCACCACCTGGTACGTAACATTTACTAAAGCAAGTATCTTCATGACATGTACACCTCATACTTGTAGGCAAAGACATTTCTGACCACATGACAGTTTATTATTTTCATAGCACGCTCTGCTCAGCATGCAGGGTGCTCTGGTAAAGAACGAAAGTGATGGCCGCCGGAAGCCACTCACTTACTGCAGAAGAACCACAGGCAACCAGGAGGTGCAGCCTCACTGTGTGGCTCACCTGGAGAGAGGTAAGGATGCTACTGGAGATGATGATGAGAAGCCAGAAGTCCATGTGGAAGAACTGGCAAATCATGTAGGCCATGTACGCAGGGAAAACGAGGAGGAACAAGCAGAGGCTCACAGCACGGAAGTGTTTCCACAAACTCCTGGAGAAGGCACAAGAGTTCTTATGGTGAAGCTGCCCACACACTGCTTCCTCACCGTGGAGGTGAGGGAACAATGGCTGTTCCTTAGATCTGGAGTCACTCGTGGTGGGTTAGGGCTTTCTCACGGTGTTTCCTGTTCGCTGTAGCTGCTGGTCGTCTTCTGCTACTATAAACCATTAAGGCATGCAGGGCTGGGGCACCCAATGGTCTACTTCTGCCAAGAGGGAATCTTGTTTCAGCAAATGCTGCTGCAGCCACGAGTAATACTAACACAGACTAACACAGACATCAACTCCAGACCCTCAGGCAAGGCTCTCCATCTGCTTCTGGTAGAGAAGGAACCAGAGTGCGTCTGACTCAGCATCTCTGAAGGGTTGCAGAACCACACCTGCTGCTCAGTTCTTGTGAGGCAATTAGGGGATTTTTCTCAGCAGCCTTTATAAACTTTCTACAATGTTCTAGTATTTCCATCAATATGTAAAATTAGTTAATGTTCTCTTTAAAGGACACTTTCAGAAACAACAAAATACAAACTGTAGCCAAGTGAAGGTAGCTCTAAGAAATGCTTTTTAGCTGAGCCCACCTTTAAACACCTGACATGCTTGATGGAGAAACTTCCAACTGTAAAATCGATCCCCAGTAACTGTAATTAACTACAATCACTGAGGTTAAATGACACATAGCCAAGAGCCGGGGTGACAGGAAACAGACTTCCTCAGCCACAGTACTGCTGAAGAGGACTTTACAAAATGTTTGCCCAAGCAGACTATGGAGCACTCAAGCAAAGCTGACAAACTGTAATTAAAAGCTAATTTAAGAATTATCTTACAAATCTGCTCTCACAATTCTACCTCCCAAGAGACTACTTCCTCCAAGCAAGAAACTCAAACGTAGTTCTAGAACCAATCATCAAAATGTGGATGGAATGCTGGGAAAAAATAGTGACACTGCAGTTTAACCAGTCTTTTCTGGAATTTCTTGTATGAATTGCAAACCAAAATAGTATTATTAGTTTTGTGTGTTTGTTTTAGGTGCCAGACACTGATCGAAAGTCTCCAAACATCTAAGCAAGTCCTCCACCACTAAGCCAGATACTCCCAGAATGCAAAACAGTATCTTGGAAGCAATAATATTTTGGGTTTTAGGTCTTTTAAAAATGTCTAGGCACCATCAGCTCAGCTGTTAAGAATGATCAGCTAACCTACGGAAGAAGCCTGCTGGGACAGCACGTCTGTAGTCCCAGTGCAAGTCTCAGAGAGACAAGAGGATCCTGGGAGTTGAACAGCTCGGCAGTGCAGCTAATCAGTGAGCTCCAGGTTTAGTAAGAGACCCTGACCCAAAATCAACCTCTGATACAGGGAGACAGACAAATGCATGCGTGCGTGCGTACACGCACACACACACAGACAGACACAGACAGACTGGCAGGCAGGCACATGCTCACTCATTGAGGACCCTCTGACCTGATTATCACTCTCTGGCTTCTACAAACATGACTGCATACCTCAACATGCCCCACAGAAGATAAACAATATTTTTAAACAATAAAATAAATATAATTTAAGCTTTTTCTTAATATTAGATGTGCACAGATCCAGCTCCCGATTTTATTTGGTCCCATATGGCATTGAGAATCTCTGTTAGACCATCCTCCCACCCATATGTTGCAACTTCTTAAAAGACCATCAAAGAGCTGCAATTCTGTAAGTACCTGTGTTTATGAACACGAGCTTTCTTCTTCTCTTGCACTTCCCCTAATGCTTTGCCCCCTTTATCTGTCATTGCATAGGATACGATCACACATTATGCCATACATCTACTAGGTGATCTTATACCTTGAAAACTGAGATAGAAAATGCATTAAATTTTTCTGAAGAAAGATTTTCTTTTGTCAAAGCTTCTGATGTGACTTTTAACTATAGAAACCCTAAGAGAAAACCAAAACTCATTAGGAAAGCCAAACACAGGCTGAGGAGATGGCTCAGTGGATAAAACATTGGCTGCACAAGTTGGAGGACCAGAGTACATGTCCCCGAAGTCCATGTCAAAGCCAGGAGTGGCTGACTATGTTTACAGTGTTCAGGAGATGGAAACTAGACTGCCCAAGGCAAGACTAGACTAACTCAGTCACCAGGCTCTGGTTCGGTCAGTCAGTTAGGTGGACAGAGATCAAGGAGAACGCCCAGCATCCCTCTCTGGCTTCGACACGCACACGTTCAGGCAAAGGTGAGTATAACACACAAACCACACACAGAGAATGAACAGCAGGTTCCCAGCCATCCTTCAGGATACAGCAGTATGTGGGAAGAGAGTACGGCAACTGAATCGAAGCGGCACGTTTTCCTTACTTGTCTCTAGACGCTCCCAGTGCCAAAACAATGGGATCTGCGATCTCCAGCATGGACTGCAGGATAGAGGCGACGACGATGAAGAGGATGATGCTGAGCAGGAACGCACGGTGAACCACCTGCAGTTCTATGAGCCCCGTCTGCACCGCCAGGATCAGCAGAGTGACTCCTTCCGTCATCCCCCTGACGGGCAGACACGTGCACACGTAAAGTCACAGTCCAAGCACCCCTGAGCTTCAAGGCCCTGAGTGCTGATTACAGTTTTAAACCTGTCCTGACATTTCAAGCTAAAGTCCTGTCTGTATGCAAAGTAACTTCATGCCCCAAGCATCAGTGTGCTGGCGCACTGATTTACATGCATCCTGACGTGTTCTAAAGTGTGCTGTTGCTTTAGGGTACAATGAAAGGAAGAACTTACAAAAAACATAAACAAGTCCCAAGCAGACTGTCACTGAGATCCTTCTGCTACTCAGAGCCAGCCAATGAAGTGTAAAGATTTATAGCATCAGTTATATACTGATCTCCCTCCCCCCTCTCTATATATGTATATATATGTATGTGTATATATATATATGCATATATATATATATATATATCATCTGTCGCATACACACATGCCCATGCACACACTCAATATACAAGTATTTATTTAAAAACATTATTTTTGTTTTCACCAACTTGGAGAAGAAAATATCCCTTTAAAAAGACAAGAAGCTGTAGGCAGCACAAAGACAAATATTTTTGCAATTCAGTTTTCATATAGAATAATATATTCCAAGTCACAAACTTTATAATATCCAATTGGTTTGGTTAAAAAAAAACACATAAATGAGAAATGATGGGCACAGGTTTTCATTTCTAAAACTGTGTTAGAAAATCCTTCGACATGTGACAGCACTGCACGCTACAGCGTGAGAAAGCGAGCACACTGGACTAAGAACATAAACTGGTAAATAACTCGTGATGATAAATCACTGAATTCTGGGTACAATTCACAAACCGGTCAACTCAACAATCCTACAGATGGTCTAACATAGACATTAAAACATAATAAAAGAAAACAGTGAATCTTGGGACATGCTCTGTGACGTCACAAAAGAACCCAGCAAAAGTGGGACACAGATAGAGCAGGAAAATAAAAGACACCTATGTATTAAGGAGGTGTAAAAAATGGATCAGTCAAGTGCAACATGAGCCTTACTGGGATCTTATTAAGTAAAGTATTAAAAGATCCAATAGAGGAACTCGAATAACTGGATATCATGTCAAAGCTTCTGGTATAAGGGTGATTTGAACCTAGCTGTACCTTGGTGAGAACATTTACAGATGGGGCTGGGGAGACTGCTCAGTGGTTAAGAGCACTGACCACAGTTCACCTCCCAGCACCCACACAGTGGCTTACCACTAGCTATTACTCCAGTTCCATGAGATCAGATGCCCTCTTCTGCTTTTTTTTAGGCATCAGACATGTATATGGTACACAGACATGAATGTAGGCAAAACACACATGCATATGTATACATGCACATGCGTGCATGTGTGTGTGTGTGTGTGTGTGTGTGTGTATTTATGTATTTAAATCATAGATTGAAACTTTTAGGAGCAAAATTACAATACTGCATCTGGGATTTCCTCCAAAGATGTTCAGCGAGGCAGAAAGGTTAATTGTTCTGCCTTTGAGAATTGTAAATTCTCATCAAATCATCCTTTGACAGCTCAGGGAATCTTAATAAATTATGTTCACGCACACAGACACACACAGACACACGCATACACGCGCACGTGTACAAAGCCCTTGGGGGAAAGCATCAAAGAGAAATCCGATTTTAGCAGCAGGACAGGTACTCCAAATGGGAAAGGGCAAGCTCTCCAAGCTCTCAGAATGTAGAGAAGCAAACTATCCAATACTTATCATAATATACACAATTAAAATGTATTTCTATATCGTAATTTAGTTACTATTTTTCATATACTTCAATCCCAATATTGCAACAAAAATCTTTAAAACTCCATTTTCTCTAAAATTCATCAAAGATATTCATGATTAGCACTGTAGAAGGCTCAGATCGCAAGCAAACATTTACCTATTCATGGCAGGATCATTCATGAAGGCTCGATATCCCTGCAGGTAGAACTTACAGAGCGTCAGAACACCCAAGGCAACAAAGGACACCGTGAAGACCAGGCCCAGAAGGGAGTAGGGTGTGCTGCAGCACTCGGCGATGCTGGAAAACAGAGGCAGACAGGCTGAGCGCTCTACTTGTGGTAAAAACCATTTTAAGCCTTTATGTTTCCAGAGTTTGATTAGATCATCAGAAATCATCCCAGATCAAAACCTGTGGTGGCGGCTTCATCCATCACCCCAAAAAGAAGTTAGTTTTTCATTTTGCTATTATTATTATTATTATTATTATTATTATTATTATTATTATTATTAATTTGAGCAGGACTTCCCTAGACAGTCCTGGCTGCTTGCCCCCACCATGTTAGTTATATTTGTTTGGACAGGACCTCACTATGTAGCCCTGGCTGTTGCTTGCTTCCTTCCTTCCTTATTTGTTGGGACAAGACCTCACTATGTAGCCCTGGACGCTTGGAACTCACAGGAATCCACCTGCCTCTGCTTACAGAGTGCTGGGATTAAGAGGGGAGTACCATCATGTCTGGCCACCATAAATAATTTACACCATTTTCCCACCTGCCATTCTAGACTAAAAGCCTTCTACCTCTTCAGCAAGTATCACCATGTGGTGACACATCTCTCGAGGTCTTTATTTTTATTATCTGTTACCTTCAAGTGCAGTAAATGTCAAAGAGCACCTTGCCCACATCTCCAGAACCATATAATTTCACATGATGGTAAATATTCCAAAGTGCCCCGCTATGCACACGTTGTTATGGCAACTGTTGGCTCTTCCAATAGCTCAAACTGTACTTCTCAGAACTCCCTACAGGAGCAATCATTCTCAATCGTCACCACTTACCCCACAAAGGCAGCAGTACCAACCACACTATGGCGGCCACTGATCTTTATTTAATTTAGTTATAGATAGTGAAGAACTTTGATAACATAAAAATAAACATTAGGTTTATTTAATATTGAACTGGTCATTAAAATGTATCTGGTTTTGTTGATAATACTACTTGTTTACAAAAACTAATAATTAAAATACCTCATTTTTACAGTGTACACCCAAGCATTCATATGACCACTACACACACACACACACACACACACACACACACACACACACACTCTACATGACTAAATAAGACTGTGAACCAGGAACAAACATTTATGTACAGAGAGTGCTGGGCATTTCAAAGTCAATCTCAGTGGAAATGACAAACGTGAACCTAATACAAGCTCACAACAGACAACACTGCAGTGGGAAAGAACGCAAATGACACACCGGATGTCCGGCTAGTCACTGGCAGAGGCTATTATCTCAATACTGAGCAAGACATGAAGAATATGAGACTATGGTCCAAGTACACAGAGCCGGCACAGGTGCTGAGCTGAGACCTGGCTTGAGTGGCAACTGTGTCTCTTGTCACAGTGTCACCAGGGAGATGCTCTCCTCAGTGTAAACAGAAAATGGCAGTAAAGGTCCCTGTCCCACAAGACTACTAGAAAGGCTGACTGGGAGGAAGAATGTTTAGCAGGTAGCATGTATTACAAATGGAACAGGACCATCATTTAATAAGATATCTGCCAATCACTTGCTGCACCCTGGTCCCCAAGGCAGCTGAACCAGGCCTAGGCCTCACCCAGCTGGCAATCCCACCTTGACTAAATACAGTCCTGTGCTATTGCTAAAAGCAGCCTGCACACCTGACTTCCCAGACCCACGGTCTCTCTTCCAAGGGTGGATTTTTACCTTGTCAGGAAAAGGAAGAGAAGCCTCTCCCGGGAAGCAGGCTGATCGCGGGTGCTGAAGTAGGAGTAGATCTGAAGAGCAAATAAAACAAGCCAGAAGACCATGAAGAGCACGGGGACCACCAGCTGGTTCCACAGGGACATTCCCAAGGCCAGAAGGCCGTACACCTCCACTACCTGAGGAGGAGAGACAAGGCTGCCTTAGATCTCAAGTACTTATAAAATGCACAGCTCACTCCTCCCACACGGCTGCTCTCATTAGACTTCTTTCAAAGGTGGGTACACAGTGGGCAGCATGGTTTCCTATGTACTGAGTTTCACATTCCTATTCAAACGTAGGATGTGTGCACAGGTCGGCAACAACACACTGCCCCAACAGTTGAGAGAGAAGGCTCTCAAGAGATTCAAACAATGGTGATCTTGAAGACACCTGGCTTGTAATCATGTCTAATCAAGATATTAAATAAGAAAATGGGGGTGAGGTGAAATAGAGGGTGGAGTGGGGCTGGACAAATCTCATTAGCGAGACTCATTAATGAATGAATTCTTGATTACTACATCTGAGATGAGACATGTAAGCAGCAAGTTCCTGATCAGACACCAGGCCCAGGAGAGCCAGCAGCACTGGAACAGGTGGCCTACAAATCCTTAACCCAGCAGCCAAAGGAAGCTCTGATGTGAAGCCTGCGCTTTTCAATAAAATCCAGAGCTGGAGGTGCAGTGTCAAAACGCACTCATGCTCATTTCTAGCTATTCCTTTTTCCCCAGACCCCGTCGCCCACACATTTATGTGTATGTGTGTGCCTGCATGAGTGCATGTGTGTGCCTGTATGAGTATGTGTATGTGTGTACCTGTGTGAGTATGTGTGCCTGTGTGAGTGCATGTGTGAGTGCATGTGTGAGTGCATGTGTGTGCCTGTGTGAGTGCATGTGTGAGTGCATGTGTGTGCCTGTGTGAGTGTATGTGTGAGTGCATGTGTGTGTGCATGTGTGTGCCTGCCTGTGTGAGTGCCTGTGTGAGTGCATGTGTGAGTGCCTGTGTGAGTGCCTGTGTGAGTGCCTGTGTGAGTGTATGTGTGAGTGCATGTGTGTGCCTGTGTGAGTGCATGTGTGAGTGCATGTGTGTGCCTGTGTGAGTGTAAGTGTGAGTGCATGTGTGTGCCTGTGTGAGTGCATGTGTGTGCCTGTGTGAGTGCATGTGTGAGTGCATGTGTGTGCCTGTGTGAGTGCATGTGTGAGTGCATGTGTGTGCCTGTGTGAGTGTATGTGTGAGTGCATGTGTGTGCCTGTGTGAGTGTATGTGTGAGTGCATGTGTGAGTGTATGTGTGAGTGCATGTGTGTGCCTGTGTGAGTGTATGTGTGAGTGCATGTGTGTGCCTGTGTGAGTGCATGTGTGAGTGCATGTGTGTGCCTATGTGAGTGTATGTGTGAGTGCATGTGTGTGCCTGTGTGAGTGTATGTGTGAGTGCATGTGTGAGTGTATGTGTGAGTGCATGTGTGTGCCTGTGTGAGTGTATGTGTGAGTGCATGTGTGAGTGTATGTGTGAGTGCATGTGTGTGCCTGTGTGAGTGCATGTCTGCATGTGTGAGTGCATGTGTGAGTGTATGTGTGAGTGCATGTGTGTGCCTGTGTGAGTGCATGTGTGAGTGCATGTGTGAGTGCATGTGTGTGCCTGTGTGAGTGTATGTGTGAGTGCATGTGTGTGCCTGTGTGAGTGCATGTGTGAGTGCATGTGTGTGCCTGTGTGAGTGCATGTGTGAGTGCATGTGTGTGCCTGTGTGAGTGTATGTGTGAGTGCATGTGTGTGCCTGCCTGTGTGAGTGCATGTGAGTGCCTGTGTGAGTGCATGTGTGAGTGCCTGTGTGAGTGCATGTGTGTGCCTGTGTGAGTGCATGTGTGAGTGCATGTGTGTGCCTGTGTGAGTGTAAGTGTGAGTGCATGTGTGTGCCTGTGTGAGTGCATGTGTGTGCCTGTGTGAGTGCCTGTGTGAGTGCATGTGTGTGCCTGTGTGAGTGCATGTGTGAGTGCATGTGTGTGCCTGTGTGAGTGTATATGTGAGAGCATGTGTGTGCCTGTGTGAGTGCCTGTGTGAGTGCATGTGTGTGCCTGTGTGAGTGTATGTGTGAGTGCATGTGTGTGCCTGTGTGAGTGCCTGTGTGAGTGCATGTGTGTGCCTGTGTGAGTGTATGTGTGAGTGCATGTGTGTGCCTGTGTGAGTGCATGTGTGAGTGCATGTGTGAGTGCATGTGTGTGCCTGTGTGAGTGCATGTGTGTGCCTGTGTGAGTGTATGTGTGAGTGCATGTGTGTGCCTGTGTGAGTGTATGTGTGAGTGCATGTGTGAGTGTATGTGTGAGTGCATATGTGTGCCTGTGTGAGTGCATGTGAGTGCATGTGTGTGCCTGTGTGAGTGCATGTGTGAGTGCATGTGTGTGCCTATGTGAGTGTATGTGTGAGTGCATGTGTGAGTGTATGTGTGAGTGCATGTGTGTGCCTGTGTGAGTGTATGTGTGAGTGCATGTGTGAGTGTATGTGTGAGTGCATATGTGTGCCTGTGTGAGTGCATGTGAGTGCATGTGTGTGCCTGTGTGAGTGCATGTGAGTGCATGTGTGTGCCTGTGTGAGTGCATGTGTGAGTGCATGTGTGTGCCTGTGTGAGTGTATGTGTGAGTGCATGTGTGAGTGTATGTGTGAGTGCATGTGTGTGCCTGTGTGAGTGTATGTGTGAGTGCATGTGTGTGCCTGTGTGAGTGCATGTGTGTGCCTGTGTGAGTGCATGTCTGTGCATGTGTGAGTGCATGTGTGAGTGTATGTGTGAGTGCATGTGTGTGCCTGTGTGAGTGCATGTGTGAGTGCATGTGTGTGCCTGTGTGAGTGTATGTGTGAGTGCATGTGTGTGCCTGTGTGAGTGCATGTGTGAATGTATGTGTGTGCCTGTGTGAGTGTATGTGTGAGTGCATGTGTGTGCCTGTGTGAGTGTATGTGTGAGTACATGTGTGAGTGCCTGTGTGAGTGCCTGTGTGTGCCTGTGTGAGTGTATGTGTGAGTGCATGTGTGTGCCTGTGTGAGTGTATGTGTGAGTGCATGTGTGTGCTGTCTGAGTGTATGTGTGAGTGCATGTGTGTGCCTGTGTGAGTGTATGTGTGTGCCTGCATGAGTGCATGTGTGAGTATATGTGCATCATGTGCATCCAGGGACCCACAGAGGCCACAAGGGCATCAGATGCCCTGGCACTGGAATTGTGTATGGGGTATGTGAGCCACCATGTGTGTGCTGGATTTGAACCTGGGTCTTACACAAGAGCAGTAAGCTCTGTTAACTGCAGGACCATTGTTCTAGCCTCACATTTGTGGTTTTTCTGGTTTAAATTTTTCTTCAGTAAAACATACTTTTTCTACATTCTGGTCAAAATTAATTTTCTTCCCATTTAGAAAGTATTTAAGTAAACTGTTTAAGTAACTGTTAAGCAGTGGTTGGAACACGACTGTTAGAGGGCAACTTGCCAAAAGCAGACAACTTGGGCCTCGGGTTTCCCATCACAGACACACCATTCAAAAGCCTGACATTTCCATTTCCTGCTTATGCAATTCTCAAGTCATAAATTTTATAACCTGTAATTTATGCTCGTCAATCTCACCCTAGTGACGTGTGAACCACATAGCAATCACTCAGATCTCACCATGACCTTAAGAAACAGAGACGCTGTCTTATGGCCATTAACTATTTGATGTAAATAAAGGTTTACAAATCTAGAATTGTTCCACACCATAATGATCTGAAGAAAGAATGCAGGTCTTAGTTGACTGTCCTTTTCATCCTAAATACAAACACACCCTTCACTGAGGCAGCCCGGTGCTGAACAGCGTTCTACTTTGGGGAGACCACCCACGCTAATTACTGAGCAGGAGAGGAGAGGATCCTCAGGCCCAGGGCGTAGGGAATAGTACCCAAGGGTCTGCTGGTAGAGCACAGGACAGCACCTGTCCCCCAGGAGTATTAATCTGATCCAGCTGAGTGTTTCCTCTGAAGTGAAAGTCCTGCACATAGCCAAGAGGTGAAAGAGAAACCAGACCAACACTCTTTTCCCTTACAGTGAAGCTTATCAATTGGTCAATGAGAAGTAATTCTCTTCCCAGTGTCTAACCTGGGCAAAGAGGAGAAAGACAACTGCAGGCAGCACATCTGCGTGCCAGCCTCTGGCACTGCGGCTAAATGGGACCTATCACTGCAGCCCCAACTGAGTAGCTTCCCAGGTTAAACAGGTTAGATAAACGGAGGGAAGACACTGTTGACACAGTAAGACTAGAGTCAGAAGAGAAATCAAGGATTGCCTGTCAAATATATTCTTATTTTTTGTCTTTAGTACAATAGCTAAGACATAAGGATCTCACAGCTACCCTAGGGGTGAGGAGAGTATGGCGCTGTGGTATCAGCAGCTTCATTTTACACAAAGTAGAGAGAAGTGATTACGCCAAGGTCATATAGGTCAAGAGCAGCCTGGGGGCATGAACCCAAACACTCTGCACCCACAGGTTCACTCCTTCACTGCCTCCTCCAGTGAGAACAGGGGCTCCGAGTATCCCCACATCCACAGCTGGAATGAAAAGTGAACCAGTCTTCATAGAGAAATGTACTGACCCGCACGCACGTGCCCGGCACTCTCACCTGAACTAACTCCCGGTATGCAGACTTAGCGAGGTTATACGGTACTAAGAGGTTAGACCCTAGAAAGTACAGGACTTCCAATCCTGTAAAGATCATAGCGAATTTGTTGATGATGACGATGGTCTCCAGAGGGACGAGGCAGAGTCGAGCCAGCAGAGGAAGCATGTGCGCGGAGAACAGCCAGATCTGCTTTGTCTTCATGACACAGGAGCACAGGGTGCACACCACCAACTGACCTGAAACAGGGACAGACAGGATTGAACCCTGAGCACGTGGACGAGACGGGGGGGCAGGGGACTATGGGGCTTGCCGTGCTGTCAAGCTTGATGGCCTAAGTTAGATCCCCAGACCACCATAGTGCAATGAGAGAACTCTCAAAACAAAGTGTCCTCTAACAGCAGTGTGTCCAAATGTCCGTGTGTTCTCTCTCTCTCTTACACACACACACACACACACACACACACACACACACACACACACACACAAAGTGTTAAAAAAAAAATCAGGATCGTAACACAGCTTATGAAGGAGCCTAAAGATTCTTGAACAATATTTTAAGTCAGATTTCAATTTCATCTAGATATAATTACATATTTGCATAGTGAACTTGGAATACTTACTCCCTAAGGCTGAATCAGAAAATAAATAACCCTCTAGAGTTCTTAATCACATCTGTGATGGCTTGAGCAACAGAGAAAGGATTTTTAAATGTCTACTTCAATGTCGAAACAAGTCAGTTGCTGCTTCTCACACAGCTTCTCTTTCAATGGTTTCGATACTGAGTATATTCTGCACTATGTGCAAAAGCATAAAGCCCAAGATAAAGGCTGCCTGCCCATCATCACACTTCGACAAGATGCCATCTGTTCTGAGGCTCTCAATCTCTGTCTAACTAAACCATGTAACCTCCCACATAACACAATCCTGAGAGTTAAGCTGAAAAGTTTGCCCACTTTGTTCTTCTCAGAGGGCAGAGGCTCAGAGAGGAATGCGGAAAAACAGGGTAAAACCCTTCGGTCTCTTCTACTCCCATCACCCAGTCAGCGCCAGCAACTCCCTAGCCAGAAACATCAGTGACTATGAAGCCTACTGTGCGATACCAGCACATGAAACCCACTGTGCGACAGCTGTTCACTCAGTAACCTTCCAGATTTACTCTGTATATGAGCAGATGTTAATGTTTTTGTTTTAAAAATATTTTATACTTTATTGTTTATGTGTATTATATGCATATGCACATACATGTGTGTGGCAGAGAGGGCCAGAAGAGGGGGTCAGAACCCCTACAACTGGAGCTGGACTTATAAGACAGTGGTGAGCAGACAGATGTAGGTGCTGGGAATCAAGCTCGGGTCCCGGCAAGAGCAGCAGGTGTTCTTAACCACTGAGCCATCTCTCTGCAGTCCTGTGCTACACACCCACATTTATTTATATGAATGGTCAGTGTCCCAACTGTTCTGCAATCGGTTTGCTCCACTCCATGCACTGCTGGGCCAGCTCTACCCACAGCAGGCATTGTTATCGCTTGTCAGGTACATTATGTTGAGCGTGTCTGACCTATTAGTATTCAGCTTTTCCCCATGTCACAGAATTAGGAAGTACTTGCAGGAAAAAGCATAAATATTTGTGACAACCTTGCACTTTTGACAATAGGTGTGAGTAAGCTTAAACTGGGGATGCTTCCTAATATTTGCTAAAGGTGGATCAGACCATCTTACTGTGCCACCCAGGTTGGCTCCACATTCAGGACCCTCCTGCTTCCTAGGACTACAGGTGTACACCAGAAGCCTGGTAGAAAAAACACATTTATGGGCTCTGATATACACCTCCAGACAAAAGATCCAAGCCTTCCTTCTCACATGAGAAATAAACATAAAAATAGTAAGAGAAACAGTCGATGAAACAAGTGTCAGAGAGAACGAACACAGGACTAAACGCAAAATGCAGAACCGTTGGAGTCAGAGCTGAAAGCCAAACGAAAGCACAGCTCCCTTTAGAGACAGAATGAACTACAGAGAGAGCTGGAAAGGAGGATCCAGGCAGTAGGGTGTCTGAAGAGCAGCCAGCAGGGAAGGGTCACCAGGAACTGAAAGCCGCCTGGGGCAGATGGGAGCACAAGGGAGAGGCTACAAGAGGAAGCTGGGTTTCATCCTAATCAGCCCATTTCTGATGATAAGAATCCAGAATCCCCACATTTCCTTTATTAAATACTCAAAATCAGAAAGTGAAAGCAGAAAAACAAAGGCAGTGAGGAGGTGCTTTGGTGGCAGTGAGGAAGCTTTGGTGGCAGTGAGGAGGTGCCCGGCATCCTGTTTGTTTTCAGTGCTGCGGTGCCTCGGTTCCCCTGCTCAGCAGGATGGAAACTCCCCCCACACCTAGCTCTGAAATCCCCGAGTCCAGGCTACCGAGTCCAGGCTACCGCAAGCAGGGCTCACTCTGGGACTGCACACACCCACATCTCCTTTGAGAGACCGTGACAATTGACCCTTGCTTCTGCAAGGGCGACAGTGAACTCCCCTGCAGCTCCAGGAGGCGCCTACCCCAATGGTAATGCTGAGCAAGTCAGAATATCTTTGGACTCTGTACTCTCTGGATTCAGGACTCCACAATAGAAAGAATTCTGGGAGGGATGCATCCTCCAAGAATCATTTACTACATTTAAATGGCTTTGGTTTTCCTTTAATAACACACCACTGCTGCCTTTGTGCTTGTTAGTTCTTTCTGTAGTGCTGGGAACAGAACCCAGAGCCTCGTCCTGTTGAGCTAATGGTTCCTCTACAGAGCTGTCTCTCCAATCCAGAGGCTTATTACTGAAACAGGAGCCAGAATTTACTTTAAAATCAACGTGAGAAGAAAAACACCCGTTAATAAGGCACAGATATCATTTTCCTCATCAACTGGCTCTTAGCTAAGCTACTGATAGTGGGAACATAACCAGGCCGGCCTGGGTCAGGGCAGTCTGCCTCGAATGAAACCTGGTGTGAGGAAGAAGAAAAGGGTAGGGGAGGAAGAGAAGCCTAAGAAAATAAAACAGTATGGAAGGCTCGAGTAAAGGAGGAGGAAGAGGAGAGGCAGCACAGTTGAGGGCTCCCCTCCTCTGCAAAATCAGCCAGTCTACACCTCGAAGAGCAGGAAGAGCTCTGCTGGCTTCTCCTTCAGTGAGTCTGTGGCACGGTGGGGAAGTGGGTCAATTCCTGTTTGGCTGAATGCGTAATGTTGTCTTTTTGGTGCCTTTGAACTGGACAACCCCAACTGGTCTTCCTGGGGACAAATATGTGCGCCTCCAAGACTGACCTCATCACTAGGAATCCCTCAGGCACCACCTGCTGCCTGGTGAGGCTGAACAGAGCACTGGCCAGTTCTGACACTGAGTTGTGAAGGTGGAGAGGAAGTACCGTGCAGGGTTTTTGATACCCTCCCTCCCCAGGTCTCAGGCAACTCGTCCACTGCCTTTACAATTCAGAAGATGCAGCTTGGAAAACCCTGCAAGGGATTTTTCACTCCATACTCAACAGCTCGACAGGTCCACGCTGGCCTTAGGTGTCACCGCAGAAGGAAGAGAGGGGCTACACATAGCATGTGTATTTTTCCTAGTAGTCGTTTCAAAACGTAACAGAAAAGAAGTAAAAACAATATATTTTATATAATCAAATATACCCTAAATCTTATCAGCACATGTTAGAGATGTTTTACCCCCTCCTGCAGTAAGTATACCTTGAGTGTGTGTGTGTGTGTGTGTGTGTGTGTGTGTGTGTGTGTGTGTGTGTGTTCTGCACACAGCCACACCATGTGTGAGAGCGGCTCTTCCAATGCTCAGCAGCCACACGTGGCTGAATCCTGGACACCAGAGTTTTAGCTGTGCAGCCTAGATCAGTCCCGAGACACAGAGCCCTGTTCATGGTCTACCCTTGAGGCTTCTCTGTAAAGAGATCTGAGCGATCATTTCAGAAGACCTTTTTCCCTCTCTTTAATACCGTCCTACAGGAGGCCTGGCTTGAGAGATGGCTCCCTGACTTCCTGTCTGGGGTCTCTGCCACGGTGGGTGACTCTCTCAGGACTCTACCTATTTGCTTTTAAGCCAGCACTTTTATGGTTGACTAACACTGTGCTTCAGTCATGCACGGGATTTGTTTCTGACAACAGGACACTCACTTTCAACAGCAGTAAGTAAATCTGAGACACATCTACCTTGCTTTAGCCTTTCAAAGTAATGACTAGCTGTTTAAAAACTGATCTTCTCAGATACTTAAAAACCCTTTAAGAACCACAAGCCTCTGTGAACTGTTTTTGATATGACAAATACAAATAGTAAAAAAAATCTATGTGAAAAACTTGATGACCTGAGTTGGAGTCCTAGGACCCACAGGATGGAAAGAAAAGCAATTCCTGTAAGCTGACCTCTGATGTACACACACTCACACTCACTCACACTCACACTCACTCTCTCAATAAATGTGGGAAGGAAGAAAGGAAGGGGGCGGGGAAAAGAGAGGAGAGGAAAGGAAGGAGGAAGGAAGTAGGGAAGGGGAGGAAGGGAGAGAAAGGAAGGGAGGGTTAGGAAGGAAAGAAGGAAGGAAGAAAGAAAGCAAGTTAGTAAATGTGGGTGAGGAAGTAAAGGCGGGCTGGGGTGTATGTAGCGTGGTTGGGAGAGTGCCTGCCAGTGTGAGGGGTGATGGAGTGATTTTTTTTGTTTGTTTGTTTTCTATAAAAATAGTCTACCCAGTCTAAGGCCCTAAGTTCCATGAATTTAAATTCTTATCTATTATGCTAACCTTTTAATCTCCACCTGACAACACCTCTGTCTACTGCAAAGGCCTGGCTGCATTCCCATAACTGGATAATGGTTTCAGGTGCTGACTCCTGACCCCTAACCCCTTCCCCTGACTTCCTTTGTGCTGATTCTATAAGATAAGCCAATTTTCAAAGACTGTGAGTCAGACCCCAGACAATGGAGAAAAGCCAGTCACCACCTGCACTGGGATAAATTCCACGCGACCTTGCTGCCCCAGTGTGCTCACGTCTGCTAGCTAGGTATGGCTTCTGTCTTATCCTTTTTGCAAAAGAGCTGCAGGTCCAGCTTCTTCCATTTTATTTATGTCTCTTTGTACATGATTGTTCTTTGTTTCTAACGTAAGCAAGTATAAATCCCTGAGTTCAATCCCCAGCGCTACATAAAACACCAGCTCTCAGGAGAAGTAGTAGTTCAAGGTTATCCTTGGCTACATGTGAGTTCAAAGCCAACCTGGGCTATGAGGTACAATCAGATATAAAGCAAGAAATGGAGGAAGGGAGGGAGGGAGTGGAGGAGGGAGGGAGGGAGGGAGGGAGGGAGGAGAACAAAGATACAAAGATACAGATCAAACTGGGTGTGGCACCACTTGCCTATGAAAACATGAATCAGGGAAGCAAAGGGAAGAAGTCAGGAATTTGAGGTAAGTGGAGGGAGAAGTTTGAGCCCGCCACCCCTATTACACAGCAAGACCCTACCTCAAACAATCAAAATAAAACAAAGACTCCTAGATACAAACAAACAAAAAGACAAAACAAAACAGAAGCTTCATCCGGAGAGTCAATAAAAAACTTGAATTTTTAAATTATTTTTTAAATGATTATGAATCAGTTTTTTTTAAATCAATAGATGGTAAAACCGATCAGTTTCTATTCCTTTACTTCTTCTTTTTTTTTTTTTTTTTTGGTTCTTTTTTTTCGGAGCTGGGGACCGAACCCAGGGCCTTGCGCTTCCTAGGCAAGCGCTCTACCACTGAGCTAAATCCCCAACCCCTATTCCTTTACTTCTTAATACTTACCTATTAAGGCTGTGGTAAAGCGATTCATGGAGAGAGGTTCTAAATACATTGGTCCTTCATAGGCAGACTCCAGTTCACTCCTTACGTAGTCCCTGAAGAACAGAAACAATGTGCTGCGTGAGGGAGAGGCGGCTGTCACCCGCTCTTGTAAAGCACATGGTCCCACCTCTCTTTCCATGTCTGAGAAAGACTCAGAGACGACGAGGTAAACACGGAGATGGACCTCATCTCATCCTCCATACAGTGGAACCGGACGCTGGTGACCAGGACTGAATCCGACAGAGAGGGCAGTGGAGCTGCTCTCTGGGGGTTTTTCTCCTTCCCATCACGCTGCTCAGCATTTCATACCCAGCACAACACCAACCGAGACATCCTCTCTCAAAACTTAGGAACAGACAGCGCCTAAAGACAAACTACACAGGAAGTTCATTGGCTACCATCGCCACTAGTCTTACTGCCTCCAAGGTCTGTCCCTCAACCATTCATGACTTAGACATTAAGCAACAAAGTAGCTAGAGAACTGACTCACAGCAGTGTAGTCCTTCCCAACCATTCTTCCAAATCCGAGGATCTGGGACAGTGCGGTACTACCTAAGGAAAATATCTAAGAAGGAAAAAATGCAATCCCTATCTTCAAAACGTTTTTTTTTTTTTTCAGTATGTGTATATGTGTACATCTGTGTGTGGTTTGTGCCTTTGTGCAGTGCCTGGGGAGGCCAGGAGATGGACTCGGGAGCCCTGGAGCTGAATAAGGTGGCTGTGAAGGTGTGGAAGCACGCGGCCGTCCCCAGTTGGAGGAGTGTCTGTTCTTAAGGAAGTCACCGGCTCCAGTGTTTACATTTTTAAACAAGAACCAGATTGCACCAAGGAGCACTTTCCAAATGCAGGTCCTTCAGGATGGGACAAACAGCAGGCTTTAAGCACTCGTGTGAGAACTGTTCACACTGAAAGCACAGGCAGGAGGCTCAGAAGGGGAGAATCTTAACTTGAATCTCTGGTGGGACAAGCCAGCCGACAAAAGCTTTTTATATTAGAGACGAAAGTTTGTGGAAAATAACTCTTCCCTGTTCCTTCAAATGTTGTTATTTTCTATGCTTTAAAATACTTTCAATGTTTCGAATACTTTAACAGAATTCTGTATTTACTTTTTCCATGAAATTACTTCCAGCTAGGCAATCAGGTTGAATTCCTTTAGCATAGCATAACGAGCTTTACGTAACTGGACAGGAGGGCTGCCAAAAGTTCAAACTTTACAACTAATTAAAAAAAAAAAAAAAGAACAGTTTAGGGAATGACTAAAAGGCTAATGACTAAGTCCTCAGGCCATGGAGTACTGTCCTTTGTGACCCTATGACTGTCCCTAACACATGATGTACTTGCATTTGTACTGAAAGACAAGATCCAGAGTCTCGGAGGAAAGATTTGAGTCAGCGTTTGTCAACCAGGAACAACTGTCTGAGGGGAGGCTTTTGTCACACGGGCTGCCTCAGCTGGGGAGGACAGCACATGATTAGCGCCTGGTGGGTAAAGGCTAAGCATCATCCCACGGTCTGAGCAGCAAACCCCAAAAGCCAGTTCTGAATGGAAGAGGCACCAGTGCAACCTTTGCAATTAACACCCGAACACTGATCCACGTCACCAACCTCCCAGTCCTGGGGTAGAAGAGAAACAATAGGCAAACACACCACTAATACTCACAAAGCCTTTGAAATGCCACTCAGGCGACAAGTTCTGTATGACGAAGAAATGGCTGAGTCTTGGCACTGCCCAGGCCCTTGAAGCCCAGCTCTTTCCTCGTGGCCTTAGCACATTCTGTACACTGGTCCATTTCAAATTTAAACAGATGACAGGGAAACCTCACGGACAGAAAGCAGACTAGAAGTCAACAGGGCCTGAGGAAGGAGGGCCTGAGTGTGGGGATATGAACTTAACTGCCCATGGTGGTTTGTTTAAAATGCCAATTTGCTACAACCTAGCATCACCTAAAAAGGCAGTCTCAATTAAGGCCTTGTCCTGAACAGGTTGACTGTCAAAATGTCTGTGGGAGACTGTCTGATGATTGACTGATGACTGAGACAGAAAGACCTGCCCTGAATGAGGCAGCATTGTGTTACGGACTATACCCGTGAGAGCAGAGGAAGCTGGACCACGGGAGGAAGCAAGCGAGAGTCCGTGTGTCTATCCGCTCTGCTCTTAACAGTGAATGTGATGCTTTAGGCTCCTGCTTCGACTTCCCCACAGAGGCTAGCAAAACGCTCCTCCCTGCCCACCTGCTTTTTACCAGGATGTTGTAGTATAGCAAGAGAACTGGAAGCAGGCAACACCAGGGAGTCATGGTTTCATTTTGACACGTAGAACGGAGGGCCCTGTTAGACTTGTCACTGTTATCATCCACATTTGACAGTGCAACTGCAAACTCACCGTTATCTTTTAGATCATCTCACTGCACAGAGAAATGCCAGGTGCTCACATTACCTAAGCCCTTTTTTTTTGAGACGGGGTTTGTGTGTATAGCCCTGGCTGTCCTGAAACTCACTCTGTAGACCAAGCTGGCCTCTAACTCAGAGATCTGCCTGCCTCTGCCTCTCCAGTGCAGGGATTAAAGTCACTAGCCACCACCATGGCCCATCTAGTCCACCTTCTTAAAAGTTTCGCTTGGTCTTTGACTTTTCTCATTTTAAATTCGCATATGACGTAACAAAACGTACAAGGAGAAGCTGGGGACATAACTCAGTGGCCAGGACTGCTACTCCAATAGGAACTATTGCATATACACGATGCCAGCACCCTGCTGGGCCACAAGCAGCACCACTGTCACAATTAGTTACTTACAGCTGTACGAAATGCCGTAGTAACAACACAAATGTGGTGATCCTTTCAGACTTTTGGGAATGGGAGTCTCAGGTTCATGGCTCGGTTTAAAATGACAGCTGACAGTCTACACTGCCAGGTTCTTTTTCATCTAACTGGTTCTGTGCACCTTTTACTTCAGCCTGAGTAGTGCTTGTTTTACCCCTGGCTTTATAAGTTGTTATAAAAGCCAGGTCTACACTGCCTTTATCTTAAAGCCTTCTAACCCCTTTCACTACTTCTGTTCTTCATGCTCTGTATATGCATAACACTGGTCAGCTAAGGACCCCAAGGGAGGTCTACATCCCAGTAGAATAATCAGCCTTGGGGTTAGAACCACAGCACCTAACCAATTCCCTCCTGCCAGTGCCTGTCCTGCTACCCTCAAGGACCCCAGGCATGGCTCACTCCAAATGCTGCCACCTTCGCTGCTCAGGCCAACCTGTCCCTGCCTATCAACCAACCTAGTCCAGAGAGCAGCATCTTCCCTAGGCCCTTTACCTCCCTTCACCTTCATCAAGTTTGTCTTTCTCAGGATAGGCCTTCAGAATCCATCTGGCTAGCTTTGGTAAGACAGACGAGCCCATAAGCAGGTAGGCTCCCTTGCTGAGCTAAGCTGAGCTTGTCGGAAGTGAAACTGACTGTGGTGAGGGCTCAGCTCATAGGGAAACCACTATGAAGATTGACTTTTAGATAGATTAGCACTGCACACCAAACTGCAAGGAGGACTTGTGTTAACAAACATCTCCAAGTCCAACTTAAATGTGCCTTCCGTGCAACTCAGACTGATAAAGAGAGCACTTCCAGCAAGTTCTAATTCACGATGTAAGGAGGGCGAGAAGGGGGAATGAGAAAGAAGGAGAAGGAAAGGTGGGAAGAGGGTAGAGACGAGAAGGGGGAAGCAGGAAAGACAGTTGGGAGATGGCTCAGTGCCTAAGGCACTTGTTATTGCAAACATGAGGATTGGGTTTCACATAAAAGCCAGACAGTTGGGGACCACTTATAACTTGAGGCAGAGAGGGAGGGGAACAAGCTGGCTAACTAGAAGAGCCATAAACGGAGAGCTCTGGGTTCAGCTGGGGACTCTGCCTTGGTAAATAAAAACAATGGAGGGAGGACATCTGGTGTCAACACATGTGCCTCCATGTGCATCCAATCACATACATGTGAACAGGCAACAGGCACACCACACACGTGCACACCTCAAAACTCATGAGGACAGAGACAAATTCGTGGTACAGGCCAAGGAGCTCTAATTTTATCTGAAATGATCAGATGAACTGCACAGAAGGGACATTACCACTTCTCAATATGGAAGATCAAGTGGACAGAGCACTAAGCCAGCAGGAAGCAAGCACTCCTGCCACTCTGGGAACCAAAGAGTCTTTTCCTCCGTGGACCTTTGCCATGTATGTACTGTGTGGGATGCTGACAGTGAGCCCAAGCACTGCAGAACCAAACCGAACACCGGGACACTGCTCTCCAGTCCTCTGTGGGAGCCTCACCACTTTCAACATTTTGGGGAGATGGAGAGGGGATAAAGAATGTGTGAGACACACAGAAAAGCCCTCAAAGACACCACCCTGCAATTAGAAAAAATAATCTTGCTATAAAGTAGCATAAAAGCCATTAAAAGTAGATGAATAGCAGCAACAAAATTAACAAATCCAGGGAGCTTACCGCCACAGCTAGCAACTGAACCCTTTATGCAAGAGCCTCTTAAGAGTCTGACGTGGCCCCTGGACATCGTGGGAACAATCTATACATTCTGGCCACTTACAGGAAGCTTTCAAAAGATGCAAATTTCAAAGAAACCTAATCTACTTTCATACTTAACAAAAAAGAGAGCCCGAAATCTCTGTGGTATGAACAAATAAGAAGTACCACACAAGAGCCCCACTCAGGTACGTAAGCACCTGCATGTAAGTGCCTAATGCCTACACACACATGCACGCACATGTACACTCACACCTACTGCAGTCTTGGCACGGGCTCAGTGACTGGACTGGTGACCCAGGTGGATTTTAATTATTCTCATACCTGCTTTTTCTCCCCACTCCTTTCTGGCCTCCTCAGCAGATATTTACAGCTTAGACTTAAGGATGTCCAAACCAAGAGGAAAGAATGTGGAAACTGGTCCACTCTGCTCCTGTGGAGACTTAACCTTTAGTGTATGTACGACAGCGTCCCACTTAAGGATCCCTTCACAGCAGCAGCTCAGGTCCCAGGTGGCTCAGTGCTGTCTGGGGACACATTCTGGCTGTGAGACTGCTGGGGAGGGGAAGCTGCCGCAGCCACCACATAGAGGTCATGTTCAGTCCCCACCACAGAGACTGAGCACAGCTAAAATGTCCTGTCCCGGGACAGGGGCTCCCCCATCTACAGCCTGCTTTACATCTGAAAGCAAACCCCCATGCTCATCCACCCAGAATGAAAATCATATACTTTTCCTCTTCTCAAAGCCCTCTCTAGTGGGAACTTAATTAAGGGCACATGTAAAATCGATGTGTTAATTCATAAACCAAGAGTTAAAAATACTAAAGTTTAACAGGGTTTTTTGTTCGCTTTGTTTTTGTTTTTTTAATAAAAGCAATAATTATAGATGTGATTCATAAGCAGAAGCTCACAGGAACATGCATGGGCTAGTTCTGGGTTGTCTCCATTTTAAAGCAATAATCATTTGCGGATGTATATTAACTATACCATTACACGTGAAAAACAGCGTTCCACAATTTTTAAAATCAAGGAAAATAATATTTAATAATTTAAAAAATTGTAACCAAGTTTAACTAGAATACTACCAATAAATATTTTTTATTACACTCAGGACTGATGGAATGCCTCACTAGGCAAAGGTGTTTGCCGCCAAGCTTGACAATCGAGTTCAAATCCAGATGGTGGAAAGAGAGAACCAACTTCGAAGTTGTGATATGATCTCTACATGTACATCGTAGTGCATCTCACACTCACTCACACACACACTCACACACACACACACACACACACACACGCACACGTACATAAATGGGAAGATTTTTAAGCATTTGTATTGTACTGAGTGAACTCAAGGAGGTTTAAATATTCTTCTGTACTACAGACTGTGCCTACAGTCAAATTTCAAACAAGTTTTTACCGACAGATAATTATCAGCATGATATAAATAAATTAACATCAACAACAAAAGACAGAGACCCAACTTTGCAAGTGTTGATAAAATTTTCAATTTGGAAAATTAATATGGATAAATATCTTCTATGGCAAATTGCTAAAGTAGCAATTTAATTATTGAAATTGCCCAATACTGAACCTCCAGGAGCAAACCTCATTGTGCCATGTCCTTCTGATTGGGAGCCTGAGCCCTGAAGGGCTCAGCCATCTCTCCAGCCCAGACCCTGGATCTTATTATAGCAGTGAAGGAGATAACTTCTCTGTTAACTATCTGGTAGGAAACCTGTGTCCAGAATTTAGACTTTCCAGACTCAGTAATAATAAAGACAGTCCAATCAAAATAATTGGCAAAGGGTAAACGTTTTTCCAGATAAGATTTACACTTAGTAGCTGAAGAGACAAAATCCAAAGAACAAGGAACTGCCACTTCACACTCATGACGAAAACGCCACAATGAAATGTTTGTTGGCAAGGGTGTTGAAACAGCCCTGCAGCACTCAAAAAAAGGGCTAAATACAGAGACTGTACAGTTTAGCAATCCTATGCCAAGGTTGGTGCCCAAGAGAAGTAAACTCATATATCCACATACACATATATCCAGCACACAGAAGTCCACCTTACAAGAACTCCAAAGCAGAAATGACCTAAATGCCCATGCATGGGTGCACAACAGGTCATACACTGCACCAAAGCTGCCCAGTGGACACTGGAGAGAAGTACTGGGGGCATAGCTCACTGGGTTAGAAGCACGTCATTGCTTTAAAAAGAAAACAAAACAAACTCATACAAGAGGGAGGGAGGGAGGGAGTCAGGGAGGGACAGCAAGAAGCAGGGAAAGGAGGAGACAAAAACTGCAATACCAATCAACCACTTAAAACTCGGCGCCAAAGATCATGCTTGTATAGTTCAAAATAAATTAATCAAAATAGACCAAACGGGCTAAGGAGATGAGATCACTTGCCGGGAAAGCCTAGGCTCAGAACTGGAACCTCCAACACCCACAGAAAAATGCAGACATGGCCATGCATGTCCTGTAATCCTAGCAATGTAGGGTGGAGACAAGGTGTTCCCAGCTCACCAGCAGGTCAACCTAGCTGAGCACTGGGTCAGCAATGTGTCAAGGCAACGTTAGCTCAGGATATCTAGTTCCTTGGTCTCTGCTCACACATACAACCACATGGGGGGGGGGGTGTTGGGGGGAGCCATGGTAGTCTAGGGATGGTCAAGGACTTATGGTGGGAGGTTCTCGACCTATGGGTCATGACCCCTTCAGGGCTGAGTAACCCTTTCACAGGAGTTGCACATCAAATATCCTGCATATATTAAAATTTATAACAGTAGCAAGACTACAGTTATAAAGTGGTAACAAAATAAGTTATGGTCCAGGGTTATGGTCCACAACATGAGCAACTGTATTAAAGGTTCACAGCATTGAAAACCACTGTCTTAAGAGGGACTAGAAAAGTTGAGTATCCATTGTGACCACAGTTTATTTGCACAGCTCTGCAAAAGCACTGTTAGGCACTTTAAAGGGCTGTGTAAACCTTGTGTGAAGCCACACGTGAACCAAAATGTAAAAGCATTTTTAAATTTGGTTACTAAGGTGACATTATAAATATTCAAAAATAGTGAATTAAGTGACCTGCAATTTTAATGTGTCAGTATATTAAAAATACAAACATCAATATTTGTATCTTAAATATAGTATTTCAAATGTGACATGTCACAGATAATTCTCGGGCAGTACATCTTTGCTAACCTTTGACGAGAAATGGAAAGACAGTGAATTACAGTGACTTTGGAAAACACTAGAATATGTCCTATTTTCAAAGTCATCCAACATTAAAACTCTAAAGCAGGCACTGTCTGCTGCTTCCAAGCAGAGGCTTGCTACAGCACCATACTCCCTGAGCTGACAAACTTGACTCTACAATTCTCCTTCCACTCACTAATCACGTCCCCCACTAAGAGACGCATACTCAAGTGGGGACCACCCCTCCCTGCGGTTCTCCTGCACAAGATTCTTTCTGCAGATCCTCAAGTGACTCAGGAAGATGACCGTGATCTAGAGGGGGAAACTGTTCTTGCCCACTACAAAATATTCAAATTCTTTGGTATGTTTTAGCTTTCTAATGATGAAAACATTTAAAATAAAAACCAGTATGCTAAAACTAAAGAATTCCAATGGTCACACCCTAGAAGGACTCTTCTTTGTACCCCTGAAGCTGTTCTAGGTTCCATTTTCCTTACAGAACAGGATTTTGCCCCACTTAGAAGTGGGTGGGTTGGTAATAACGAAGATGGAAACAGAATTACATGTTTTGGGTTCTCACTCCACCGTTAGACCACATGGAAATGCTTAGGATTTCCACCCAGGATTATGACTGTAATCAAAACAATAGTTCTGATGGCTCTACCTTGAATTTTGAGTTGTTTTTGATTATCTTCTCTAGATAGCCAGGATCATGGCTGCTCACCATTTTAAAGAGTTAACTTTAAAAGACTAATAGCACCAGAAAACAATCACAAAACACAACTGTGGTGTATCCTCACAGAACTTTAGTGGAACTTTCAAAAGCCTTCACTGTCCTCCAGAACTGAGAACTTGAAAGGCCCATTTACTTGTAGAGCTGTCCCTTGAGATTGCCACCATCGTTTCTTGAGGTGTGGAAACTCAGTCTTATCTTTCTGGTGCACACCAACTAGGAAGCAGTGAGTTATGAAACCTGCAATTATGTGTATCTATGCATCTAGCCACCCAGCCTTCCATCTAAGAATGAACTGCATGGCTCCTGGGTGTCTAGGCACTCATTTGCACACTGAGACAGTGGCTCCAGAGCCCTGGTCCTAAAGAGATTATATTCCATGGATGGGACTTATATTTATTAAAATTCTTTGTTTAGTATTTTATCATTTACAATGAGCAGCAAAGCATCTCCTCTCTGGGTATGAACCAACGGATGCCATCTGGCACAGCTGTGAAAGGTCATGCTGCTCTCTCTGTCACATAACTGGAAACTGACTGACCCACAAAGTGACCAAGGTGACTGCCTCTACTTGGGGAACCAATGTTGGTTTGAGCACGGTGAGGAGTCTAAGGAATCTGGGACCGTATTGTAAGTTCCAGACTGCATGACTTGACATCTGGGGCAGTAAGAAGGGCAGAAGTTGGGGTTGGGGATTTAGCTCAGTGGTAGAGCGCTTGCCTAGGAAGCGCAAGGCCCTGGGTTCGGTCCCCAGCCCCGAAAAAAAGAACCCCCCCCCCAAAAAAAGAAGGGCAGAAGTTAAGGACATGCAGTCCCTCCAGGTACCACTGCCCTCACCCAGGGAGGAGCAGGGCGGACAAGCAGAGAGGACTGAGCGCTGAAGACACAACCTGTGGGTCTGAGAAGTGAGGACACCAAAGAGAGTGAGGGTGCTGCACCCAGCTCAGGGGCCTCCACAGAACACAGGAACACATGCAAAGACATGGAAAGAAGCTGGGGGCACAGAACACTAACAGAGCAGGTAAGTGTCACTGCCTTAAGCTTTCTGCACTTCCATAAAATCTGTCTACAGTAAGCACTGCAATTTTATAACCAGAAAAAAATTACAATTTTTTTTTATCATTTTAAAAATCAATTCAGTTTCACACGTGTAACATGAGGTCATTCCAAGCCAATATTAAAATGTGGAAGGTCTGTTTTATACCCAAGGCCACTGCCAAATCTCCTTAGAATTCAGAGTGAATTTCATTACAGTAAGCACATGTCAATCAAACAGTATGAAACTGAAGTTCCACAAGAAACTATACCTGGAAATATGCACACACCATTCCAGTTAACACTTCAGGCTCAACTCCACAGGCAGCAAACTCATAAAGCAGACTTTAGCTTTGACATTTTAGTCTCCCAGACCCGAGTAACTGATGTAACCAGCCCCCTACACTTCTACAACTTAACCCTGACTCCCACCATTTTAAACTGGCTATCTTCAAAATGAAGACCGAACCGGCCGAGGTCAGGGCGAGTTGAGCTGTTTCTCAGTCTGTCTGCAGAGAACTCCCTTTTCAGGTAATACAAAAGCTCATCTCTAAATGTGACCTTAAGGCCTATTTCCTGTCTTGCTTCCCCCACCCCACAAAACCATAATCTCAACGGAATTCCAGCTATTCATCTTGAATGGTAACATCCTCGGGAAAAGTATCTGTAAAAATCCGTGTTGGAAACCTACTGCGCTGCTCGCCTTGGCTGTCCACTGCTGTGAGGGGTTTGCTTAATCGGATTATTTGAAGTAGAAAAGCTACTCTAAAGTGGCCAAACCTGCTAGGCCAGATACAAGGACATGGAAGAAGGAAGTGCCACTTTTTGCCTGTTTTCCCTCACACTTGCTGGCACACACATCGATCTGGGCACAGCAGCATCCGCCACAGGTATTAGAGCTGACTTTCTTGGACTTTCAATGTAGAAGACCAGCAGCCGGACTAACTCCACGACATCCTGTAACCCAACCTAACAAAGCCCCGCTTAATACAAATGTACCTACCTAAGTCTTAGCTTTGTAACAATATTCATAAAAAACACCATATTGACATTAAACACAAACTAAAACACAACCCACAAACTTTCAACTCAATCCCACATTCCGGAAACTGGATATCTTACCTGGATATCTGATGTCCAGCATAGAGGAGCAGGGCAGTCAAAAAATACAAATAAAGCTGCACCAGATGCTGCCTGGGCAAAGTGAGGAGCACGACACTTAAGATATAACCTGCAGCAGAGACACAAACAGAAATGGTTGCCGTTCTGCCTCCCAGGCAGCAGTATAGACATGTTGAAGTGAATTATTTTCCGAGTAACTATTAACAAATGAAGGTTATCCCTTTAATTTCACTACCAAGGTTCAGTCAGTTCAAAACTATCACTGTGGATTTGAAACTGGAAATAGCCTTGCACTCTGCACCGTCTTTCCACCTCATAATTAGATGCAGCACAAAGAGGCAAGCCGGGGCTCCTCTCACCGCCCACCCTTCCTCAGCGTCTCCTCCCTGTTTTACACAATTCCCTCATCCTGTCTCTGGACTCCCAGGAGCTGCGTCTTCAGATCTCTCCACCTGCAGATGTCTTATTGTGTGCCATTATCCCACCCCAACCTCAACCCCTCCACCTTCCCACCCATCACTCCAACACCCAACACAGGTCCTCTTCCCCATCCCAGAAGGGGAAACCCAGAATGTTTCCCTTCACAGCAACCTCCCCTCAGTGACTAACTTTTTCACTACATTATTTGTGTCCAATCCTTTTATTTTCTAACTCTTCCTCTAATACAAAAAAAATGTTTTCAGCTTTCTGCTATCTAAGCCAGAAGCCAACCACATCCTGCTGATCCCCGAGTCTGAGGCAAGACCCTGGCAACACTGTTATGCTTGACCTGTCCTTTCTCCCTCCTGCTTTTTCTTTCACCATCCTCAGAAAATGCTGGCAGTGTGCTCTCTACACAGTTACTCTTCTCTCTACGAGCCACAAAGGATCTGACATAAAGCAATCACTCTTGTTTTGAATACTGACAAGTATTTTTGATTGTGATACAATGCCCACAAATCATTTATAAAATCCTCCTGGGTATAAAAAGAAACAAACAAACAAACAAACAAACAAACAAAACCCTATTTATTCCGAATGGACATCCAACATCAAAAGAAGAGCCTGTTTGTGTATCCACACATCCAACAGGTACAAATAGCTATCTGCCTGCTTCTGACAAGGTAGCATGACCTCTTCCACCATGAGAACCACTCAGACTCACGGCTTGATTCTGAGTGAACACGCATCACTATCTGCTCTGTGACAGTAACCGGCGACCCTGAATAAGGTTGATAATGATGAAGCGAAGCCAATGGCAATTTATAACTATAACTATAACTGGCAACATTTAAAAATGATGGCCTGTTTAATAAGTTGCTGACTGGGGATGGAGAGATGGCTCAGCAGTCAAGAGCACTTATTCTTGCAGGGTTTGATTCCCAGCACACAAACTGTCTGTAACTTCAAACCCAACAGATCAGATGCCCTCTTCTGGCCTCCACAGACACCAGGTATACACAGGGTGCACAGACATACATGAAGACAAAACACTTAAATATATAAAATAGAAAATAAACACATAACATTAAAAGCCATTTCTTTTATTAGAGAGATGGTAGGACTATGGAAGAACTGAGGAAGGGAGGGAGGGGAGGGGAGGGGAGGGAAGGGAAGGGAAGGGAAGGGAAGGGAAGGGAAGGGAAGGGAAGGGAAGAGAAGAGAAGAGAAGAGAAGAGAAGAGAAGAGAAGAGAAGAGAAGGAGTCATAAAGAATAGAGAAGACAAAGACGTTAGACAAAGACCTGGGGCAGGAAATATTTGTAAGTTTTATTGTCAAAGCAGCAGCTTGGGTATGGTTGGCGGTCAGCTCTGAAAAACATATTTAAGCAGATCTAAGTGTTGCTCTCTGCATGAGTGGTTAAAAATACAGAAGTGGAGGTGGCCGTGAACTTTCTAGCTTAGGTAATCAAGAGGACGGATCTGCTACCAAGAGAGTAAACACAGGAGGAAGAGGAAGTCTGACATGAAGTAAAGTGTGAGTGCAGTGGCTGGTGGCGAGGTAATTAATGTCCAGGGTAGTCACATGAAGCCATCTAGCAGGTGGTTAGAGGTGAGCTCCCTGAAGACCAAGTGCCTGCAGAAACGAAGAGATAATGACAGCCCACGTGACCAGACAGGAGCTCATGATCTCTACAAGAGAGGGCCTCAGTGCAGCAGACGAAGCATGGTAGACTGCAAACGACTGACTGCTCATGGTCGCAGAGGGGACACTAGCTCCATCCAGAGGTGGTCCAGAGGCCTGAACAGAAACAGCTGTGAGCTCAAAACTGTGAGCGATCCCCCCAACCACCAAAGCTGACAATGGAGCACAAACACCTAGGGAGTCTGAATCTGAACATGGCGGAGGCCCACACTGCTGAAGAAAGAGCACTGAGAGGTCAAGGCTAGCCTGAGCTATGTACTGAGGAGTAGTGCCTAGCAAGCCTGTGTCTGCCTCATACCAAGGAGTAGCTCCTATCAAGACTTTGTCTGTCTCAAAGAAGGAAGGTAGGAGGGAAGGTAGACCGGGGGGGGGGGGGGGGTGGGGGGGGGGGCACTTGTTAGCTTTTACTGTGGATGTGACATAACCTAGAGTCACCGGGAAAGATGGAACCACAACTGAGGACTGCCTGGATCCCGTTGGCCCGTGTCTCTATCTGTGAGACAGTCTTGATTGAGGGTTAACGTGGGGGGCATAGCCCGCTAGGAGTGACACCATCCCCGGGCAGGCGAGCCTGGGCTCTATGAGAAAGCACGCTAAGCACGAGCCAGTGGCCAAGGCAGCGAGTAAGCAGTGTCCTCCATAACTTGGACTTCGGTTCCACCTTGGGTTCCAGCCTGACGTGGCTCAATAGTGGACCTGGAAGTGTTAGCTGAAACAAATCCTCATTTCCCAATTTGCTTTTGGTCAGTGTTTTAGTAAGAGAAAGCAAACAAGGGCAAAGCAAGGACCCGAGTTCTCAGGTTCCCAGGCTCAGTGCAAAACAACAGGTCATGCAGAGTGTGTGTGCGATGACCATACTAGTGCCATGGAGGCAGAAAGAGGCAGGGCCTGGGGTCAGTGACCAGCTGGCCTATCCTATTAGCCAGTTTGAAGCCAATGAGTCGCTGTTTTTCTTTTCTTTTTTTTTTTTCGGAGCTGGGGACCGAACCCAGGGCCTTGCGGTTGCTAGGCAAGCGCTCTACCACTGAGCTAAATCCCCAACCCGAGTCGCTGTTTTTCTAAACCAAAAAAATCCTGAATATAGATAAGCTGCCCATGGTTTCACAGAAGAACATCCTTAATGGTATCATTTTACAGTAACAATGAAATGCAGTAAAATTTCCACAGGGTTCTTGTCTGAGGAGTGAAACTAGGTAATTAAACTCTCACAGAAAACCAATGAAAGAGCTATAATTTTGAATCTTGATGAGAACAGGATTGACAGTTATTTCAAATTGTGTCCTGCTTTTTGGAAAAAAAATTGATTTTCTAAAATCAAATTTTAAGAGGCTTCCTCTCCTAAGGGATGAAGGTGGGGAGAGAGAGGAGGAGGGAAGGAAGGGGGGAAGAAAAAGGAAACTAATAATAAAAGCACTGAGAAAGAAGAAAGAAGAAAGTAACCATCTCAGGCTATAGAACACCATCCAAGCCCTCAGTGAATAAAAGACAGGGTACTAACTGGACACAGGCACACAAGCCTAAAACAACAGGAGGATGTTTGGACTGGACCAGAGCATACAGAACTTAGTACACATCACTGAGGAAAAGAGGAGTTAAATTAATGCATATGCCTTAGAGTTGTCTAGAAGAAACTGTTCAACAACACACCATGGCCTAGGCAGAGAAGTTCCAAACAGAGCAAAGGGTTCAATGTAACCACAATAAATAAAACAGAACACAACACAACCCACCCTCCCACCCCCAGTTTTTCTGAGATTGGGACTCATTTAGTAGCTTGGATTGACATCAAACTTAGTTTCCTTCCTCCTAGGCCGACCAAGTGCTGTGATTCTAGACACACAACGTCATACCCAGCTCTAAACGCTTGAGAGTGAAGACTTATCGGGTGGGGGCAGGGGAACATTTAAGTAGAAGCTTACAGTTTGGCAGACTAGAATGTGCCAACATTAAAAATACAAAACAACACAAAACTGTATGTTCCCAGGTGTGATAAACATCTGTCAGGAGATTATTAGGGAAGTTGAAGCAGGGGGATGGTAGCTTTGATACAGCATCTGGGGGAAGCCTGGGCTACACAGTAAAACCCAGTCTCAACAACAACAACAAACAACACAAACACCTGCACACAGTAGTGATGTTGCCACATCAGCAAGTGAGAGCCAGGCTCTCGAGCCAGGCCCACTATGCCCATCACAGAGAAAAAGAAGATACATGTACTCATATTGACTTACACCCACACAGGATACCTTCTACACGAGGAAATAACAGCTACTCTGAGGCACTCAGGACTATATAAAGAACAGACAGGAGGGAAAGAAATAATTTTAACAAACACTTCTAAGGTTCTGATTTCTGACCACAAATGCAATTCTCTGACACTTGAGAATTTTTACAATGTATCTAGGAGTAAATGTTATAAAAGGAAGCATTAGATTACATAGTACTCTGACAGAGGCACCCTAGACAACAAAATGCCAGTTCACACAGAGGCTGTGTTCACCCTACCATGGACTTTACCTAACCACTGTATGTAAGAAGACTCAACTGAGTTCCTAAAGTCACAGGACAGAGTGGATTTCAATTGAATCAGAACCTATCCAACTTCTAAAATTAATGTTTCTACCTACGAGGCACTTGTCTTATAATAACTAGTCCTAACATTTTAGAGACAATAATGATAACAGGGCTTTTCTAAAACCACAGGTAAAACACGTCTCACATGAAAGCTAAAAAAATGTGCCATTCTCTGTTCAACACCTGACTGGAACTACTTTCCATACATAACTGGCTCACGTGGACAGTCTAAGGCTGAGCATTCCAGAGTCCCCGTCATTTTCCCACTGTGGTATCACACGAGAGAGATGAGCTCATGGTGCCTACATGCTCTGAATCTCCCTCGACTTACTTCTCCCCTAATGACTGATCTGGGATACTCTGACAGGCTTCTAAGGGCTAAGGTGTTGGGACTCAGAAACCCTTCTAAGGATAAAATGAAAATCTCAAGCAGAATAACTGTCTACCATTTTATAAAAAGATGTACTTTGTCGCTTTACAAATCCATTAACAAAATTGTCTTTATGTATAACACACCATTTAATCTGTGTTTCAATAGTTGCTAAGCTGAAAGCTAATCGAGTAGATTTTGTTTCATGCCTGAATATCCTGACTTTCTTTCTTTTTTTTTTTTTTATTCTTTTTTTCGGAGCTGGGGACCAAACCCAGGGCCTTGAGCTTGCTAGGCAAGTGCTCTACCACTGAGCTAAATCCCCAACCCCATATCCTGACTTTCTTTAACCTCAAAACATACCAAGTCTTATATAAGATTATCTTTTTCTCAGGAAAAAACTATTACACACTAAAATTTCATTTAGTTGAAGCGAATATTATATTTGCAAGCGATTTTAATGCTTTATTTTGACTCGAGAATAGTAAGAAAGGCTAGAGATATGGCTCGGCAGTTGAGAGCACTGTCTCCACTTCCAGGAGACCCGGATCTCTGGTTCCTAGCACCCATATGACTGCTTATAACCATCTGTAACTCCAGTTCCAGGGGCTCCAACGGCCCCCTCTGGCCACGGTAGTCATTGCATGAATATGTTACACTTCTCTTCATCTAGACACACCCTCATACAACTATAAAATAATTTTTTACTAATAAGAAATACTGAATAAAAAAAAGTTTACTTTGCAATTCCTACTTAATCCCAAACCAGAAGAGGCCAGATTCCAGGAACAGTATCTCTCCCGTTTCACATTTCATCATATTAAAAGGGAAAATGTTTCCCCATGCCTTCCAATATTTAAGTCTAGCAAAATCGATCCTGCTTCCCTCTGGTTCTGGTTAGTCCTATAGGACGATGAGACAAAACTTGCAAATGCATCTATTAGCACAGTCAACTCCGTGTGCTAGAGGTTCGTTTTATCTAAATTAAAACATGGATGGAATGGCAACTAATCAAAAAGGCGCTATAAATACGGAAAGAGAACAGAGAGGGGCACGTGGGAGGGGTTAGAGGTAGGAAGGAGAAGGGATTAGATGTAACTCCAGAAACCCTTAGCGTATGAACGAAACAAAGTTGTCAGGAAGTCAGGAGCACGCACATGCAGACACTTACCTACATAATGCATGTTAAGAGCCAAGTACTTGTACTGGAAGAGGGGGTTGTTGCTGAGGCTGCTCCTTTGGATCTGCTGGAAAAAGGAGCTGACGTCCCACCTGTACAGGACGTCCAGCAGCATGATGCTTGGCACCCTCAAGGCCACGTTCAACACTGCCTCCAGCTTCTCCTTTGCAGCCATGTTTGGTCTTTGATTGTTTCCTTGGAGCAGACCTAAAAAAAAAAAAAAAAAAAAAAAAAAATCAAAAGATGAAGGCTGTAAAGTGAAATCAGCACGGACCACCTTTTGAGAGCCTCCCAGGAATCTAACGCCCCCCCCCCACGCCGTCCCGGAAACATCCTACTGTGTTTCCCTATTTATAATAAATGCATCAGAATGCTCACACTTTCAGATCTGCCCCAGTAGTGTGATTCAGACTAAACGTTCACACTTCAAAACTTAAAGAAGCCTCCGGCTCCAAATCTACCTGGCAACAAGAACGGCCCACGACAAAGTTCTAACTTGTTCTAATTTGAAGAAAATACCCTCCCCGTGTAGTTATTTGAGAGGCAAAATCGTACATATTTACTAAATGAAAAAGCCTACAGTACTAATCAGAGTGTTTCAGTTCAGTTGTCTGCATCTGCCCTTGTCCTTGTTTGCTCAGAATTAAAACCGACGTACTAGGTATTCCTTTTGTTCCTTTTTACAGCTGCAGAGTTCAAACCCAGCACCCTGCCTCTGTGAAGAAAGCCTAGAGAGCCACACTCCCAACTGAATACTGAGCTTACAATGCAGAGAATGTTCGATGAAGACACAGGAATCATAACTTGCAATATTATTTTCTTTTTCTACACTTAGTTTTGAATCCTCAGAGTCTCTCTTTGAAGGAAAATGAAACTCATCAAATGCTTCCCTGGTACGGTGGCCGACTTGCATAGCCATGGGAGACGCCAAGCTCTGAGTCTGGAAGATCTTTGCTTAGACAGTACAATCATCAAGAAAATGGAAAGAACGGGGGCGGGGGGTTGCGGGGAGGAAGGAACTGGAAAGCAGTTATCGGGATCTTAGAGGACAATTTGATGAAATAGCTACAAATTCATCTGTGAAACGGCACAGGGCAAGCCCAAGTGGGCGAAGGATAGCTTTAAGAGTAAGGAGGCTTCTGGACTCTTGGCTCTGACAATATCCTTTTAAGAATTCTGCTGAGAAAGCTAAACACATTTCTAGCTTTGGCAGTAATTTCAGACATTACAGAAGTGAAAACATTTATTTGTGAAGGAAATTATAGTGACAGACTGCTGTTAGTTGAGTGTCAGTGTCCCCGTCCGACTCTGGAACTGTCAAACTCCCTAGCTCTGACACCCTGCACACCACTGAGAGGATATTAATGACCCTCTTGTCAATCATTCCCATAATGGTAATGTTGTCATATAGGTAAACACACTGCCAATAATATGCCATTGCTGTCAGACAAAGACTGCAATGACTCAAAATGAGTAAGAGCTTTTAATCATTTTCCTATATACAAAAAATATACCGTGGGACACGAACAGAGCAACTCTGTCCTGAGGAGAAACTATCACGAAGAATAACATCTCTATAACCAGCTTTGGCTGTAAACCATAGTCGAGAATTGTTGACTGAGGGGAAGCTCTTGCTACTATAGTCAACCATGTGAATCCACAAGGTCTGTATCTGTGCAGTCAATAATCTTGCCCTGAAAATATTGAAATGTTTGTTCTGAGTATGTACAGACTTTTCCTTGTCACTGATCTCTAAATGGTAAGGTATAAAAACTACCTATCTAGTTCATAGACTGCAGTAGGAGTTGTAAATAATCTAGAGATGCTTTGAACACGGGGAGTGGGTACAGGTGAGATGGCTCAGCAAACAGAGAGTCCTTGCTGCCATGCCTGGAAACCTGAGTTCGATCCCTAGAAGCTACACCATAGAAGGAAAGAACCAACTCCCAAAAGCTGTCCTGGGTCCCACCCCTAGGCCTCTGCTGAATGGCATTAATACAATTTAATAAAAGCATGCAGAAGGATGCTCATTAGCCGTATGCCATTTCTGAAAGGGACCCGAGCTTCTGCAGGTTTGGGTACCTAAGAGATGTCCCATAACCTAGAGGAAAACAACAGTAGGCAGCCTTAATACTGGAAAGTCACAATTTCTGCATATTCTAGAATCCAATATAAATCACTACTGCCATTTGTCTAACAAGCAAAACTGGGCATCACTGAGTTATTATTTGGGGTCAGTATTTATCTAATCTGGAACTTTCTTCTGTGTTTGATGTTACTTTTTAAATGAGGACAATTCCCATTTATTGTAGCTCTTAAAGAGAAAAAGTAGCACATACTCCTGTTGTGGAAATCTGGATGTGAATGTAGGTGGGGGAAAAATGCCACCTAATCCTTAGAGGGATCATCTATATTACAAAAGAAACCCATTAGCCGAAAAGTGCATGTTCTGTGGGAATTCTCACCTACAGCTCCTGTCTCACAAGTAAAAGAAAAAAGAAACAGTGGGTTCCCAAAGCTACCAGTGCAGAAGAATGCCCAGAAACAAAGACCAACACAGTCACTCATGAGCCAAATGTCTGAGGGGACTGGAGTAGATGAAGTAGCCCACTTAAGAACAAATCTATTACCTATTCCATGGATCACTTATATAAGTCATTAGAAAGATGCCCCGTAGAAACATGTGGAGGAGACAAGCATTAGCAAAGCATAGTAACAGATAACCAACAATCCTAGACACAGGACAGCCAAAACAAAAGGTCTGGCACACCCAAGTGCAAATATATATACTTTCTGCACTATCTTACCTCTCCTGTGAGATCCAAACACTCCCTAGAGTTATAGAAAGAAACTGGAAATGAATGCTCCATCATGTCTCTGCAAGCAACATAAACTAAGGATGACTCAAACCCACTTTATAGAGCACCACAGCAAAAAAAAAAAAAAAAACCCGAAAGTTTTCATCCTGGAAACAGAAAAATTTTTCTTCCCAGAAACAGAAAGATTCAATAAATGCACCCAAACCCCAAACCATAGCTGTTTCAATAAATGCCTCTCCAAGACATGGAAACAATCTTTTGTATAATGAATGTGCAGTTTATTATCGGGCTTGAGGGTTAGGAAACACAGATCCTCAGATAAAGAATCTTTGACAATAAGAAAAATAGAATGGCTGGGCTCTGCTGGAAAAACTATCTTAAATAAAAGAAAGAAAAGGTGGTATTACAAAAATAAAAGATAAAACTCCTTAACTACCTTTTTAAAAAGGCAAAGCAAAAATAAGAATAACACATAAAATTAGCGACAACTTAAATCGATAACATAGATGATTTAGGGTTGAAAGTCACACCTCTTTCCTCCTCTGAAAGGTAAACAAAAACCATCAACCTTTCCTTGCCGCCAGCAATTAAAACAAAATCTAAATCATCTAAAACCGATGCTAAGCTCTCTCTATTGGGATGCTGAGACCTTAAAAAAAAGAGAGACAAGAGAGGGCAAAGCTGGACCCTAAAATCCGAAGTAACTCCGCCCAGAAGGGAGAAACCAGGAAAGAGAACTTCCTTACATAAGCGTTGGCACACGTTTTAAATATAGCTAGTCCTCCCCACTCCCACTGTGTTGCTAGCTAACTTTGTATGTACTTGGTTTCCACAGAAACTACTAGCAATCCTGTGATTCCTCATCATCTCCGAAACCACATCCATGGATAAGAGTCCACACTTATGTGAAAAAGAGCCATCGTCCAACATAAGGGACCGGGACCGACAGAGAGAAGGAAAACAATGCTACCTCTGCCATTGGACGCTCAGCCTGGGTCACGACTGCAGCACCGACAGCTCATCCTTTTGGGTCTGGTTCAAGATTCACAAAACTGCACACTCGGTATTTTATAAAATAAAGACACACACACACACACACACACACACACACACACACACACACACACACACGGCCTCTACGCACCACCCCCCTTCCTTTCAGACTAGTTTCCTGTTTACTGCAGACAGTGATGCAAAGCCATCCATTAATCTTTGATGCCTTCCCACTGCAAAGGCCCCTTCCCCCGCCCCATCTCACTCTCTCCCCGCACCTCCCCCCACCCCGCCTGCTTTTCTCAGATACATTTGAACTATAGTAACCCCAAGCCAGCTCGCCGCAAACTGGCAGCAAGCACAGCACAGCAGCAAGGCACGGACGCAGCAACCCCAAGGCTAGGGGATTACGTGGAGCAGAAACTCTGCCAGGAAGAGAGGCCCGGGTGCTCCCTGCCTCAACTAAGGGTGCTGGCTCTACCGCGCCACACAACGAAAGGCGCGCTTACAAGAGTCGAGCCAAGTTCCTAAGCCCCAGATAGAATGGGGGTTAACTCCACAAGGGTCCTAGGGTGGGAAAGCAGTGCTGGAGAGGGCGAACCCAGGGATGGCGAACGGGAAAAGGAACACAGTAAGAAAGAGCAGCTCGAGGTTGAAGAGTGACACACCGCACGCTAAGCCAGGGGTCCCCCTAACTCGATGGGCTTGGCAGCTCTTTCTGAACCCCGCAACCTGCACTGCCTGCACATGGTTAGGCTGAGTTTATGGGCTGCGAGGTGGGGAGACGCCAGGAAAGAGGGAGGAAGCTTGAATGCAAAGAGTGAACAAAAACGCAAAAGAGGGAAAGTTAGAAATGCAAACCTGAGCAAAGGAACCCGGACTGGGCACCTCTGCGAGACAGACCGGGAAAGGCCTTGCAACAGGGGTACTGGAGAGCAGAGAGGGGCGAGCCCCAGTGAGGGCATCTCAGGAATGTGAGGGTTCTCTCCCTCTCCCGGCGCGGGAGAGAGGAAGGATGGAGGGTGCTGAAGAGGCAAGCCGAGGCCCCGGGAACCACTATGAGGCTCTGCGAGGAGGTCGCAGGAGACCGACTGCTGCTCAGGGGTGGGCGGGAGGGCGAGGTGCGGGGGGGGGGACCAGGCCCCGGCCAAGATCGGGAGGAGGAGGGGGCGCGGCGGGGAGGAGCGAGGGTGGGGGAGGGGAAGCGCAGTGGGCAGCAGGCCTGCGGGATGCTCCCGGCTGACCGCAGTCACCTGGAGCCGCAGCCTCCCTGCCTGCGGGGCGGCACTGGGGATGGCGGTGTTCGCTGCTGCCCGGTTCCGATTCCCGCCCCTCCGGTGAGATCTTCGGTTCCGACGGCGGGGGGCCCGGTATGCGCGGCTTACAGCGGCGGCTCTCCCGCGTCCGGCCTCGGCTGCGGCGTCTCGGGAGGCAGAGGCAGCGGAAGCGGCCCGAGCCGTGAGGTCACCATCCTCCGCGGCGACAAAGGCGCTCCCGGGCCGAGCGCCGGCACCAGCGCCCGGCGGCCGCCATGGCCTGGTCCCCGCGCTCCGGCTCCGCCCCCCGCGCTCTGCGGCGACCGCCGGCTCGCGCACTCTGCGCCTGCGCGCGAGCTCGCCATCGCCCGGCCCCCGTGCGCCCACGCTCACTCACAATCGCGCACGGCGGGATCTTCCCGCACCGCCTCCGGTGAGTGGGCCCGAGACGCCGGTTTCTCTCTGGGGCTGGTCCGGGAGACTATTCCGAGAAAGGATGAGGTGACACCCGGACATGCACTGTGACCCCAGCCATTCTGACACGTGTTCGCGCTCACTCCGCAGACACCACGAGCCGCACGCGCCCACACCCACACTCACCTGCTGGGACCACGTGGGACAATGTGAAAGGCTGGTCCCTGCCGCGTGCAAACCCAGAGCAATTTTTAACTCTCTCCTTGACTAGACTAATACTCGTCTTCAGGGCATCGTGGACTACGAAGAGTAAAAAGGTCGGAAGATGGATGAGTGAATGGTTTGGAATTGCTCCCCGGGACTATATCCCGAGTCCTTCGTTTGGTGCAAATGATTAACTACCCTATGAAAAGAAATGGTGTAAATGGATTTGTCATTTCTTTTGGTTCAAGGTTCAAAACACGTTAGTGTGCACACACCCTCTCCCTGACATCCAGGAAACCCTTTTGTTCTGCTCTAGTCTCCTAATATTGTGGCACACTTCTGCCGTATTTTAAAATGTTAAAAAAAAAATTCTTTTAGAGCAGAAACAGTTCCAATAGTATAAGGTCCCAAACTTGCTGTGCGTATTATTCATCTGAGAACTTACGCTGGTCTTTGCAGGAATCTATTAGTATGTTCGTCTGTATTACCACACCTTCTGCAATGTGCTCTGTTGTTCCTGGAGTTTTTAGTCCCTGGAGAATCAGTTGCCACTAGAAACTAGTGTGGCCTTTCATTAGGCAGTGCCTAGGTAACAGAAGATGAACACCAAGTTATTTGTAAGGCATTGCGACCATTCTGGTTCATTCGGAAACTTGCCAAGAGCCTCCACCTTACAAGCTGTACAAGACAAAATGAGTATTCTCGATGTTTGTGGGTGTCTGTCCACTGCTTATGACACACACACACACACACACACACACACACACACAATTCTGAACCTCTGGGCCTCCCCTGCTATGAAATTGTAAACACAACCTCTACATATAGACAATGTCATCGGAGTAGGAGAGATGGCTTAGCTCTTAAGAGCACTTTCTCTTCTTCCAGAAAAGGGTTCGATTCTCAGCACCCAGGTGTAGCTGTTAACTCCAGTCCCAGAGGATCTGACGCCCTCTTTTGGTCCCCACGAGCACTACAAGCATGTGGTGCACAGACATAGCCGCAGACAAAACACCCATACATGGAAAATAAATTATATAGAGAGAGGGAGAGGAGGAGGAGGAGGGGGGGGAGAGGGAGAAGGAGAGAGAGTCAATGCCATCTTGGAGTAAAATTCACATCTCTTCCCTTCCATCGTGTCTTAGCTTCTTTCCCTGTGATTGGCATAAAACCTGGACAGAATTTATGGGAGAATGGATTTCTTTCAGCTCAATGTTTAACGCACAATCCCTCGTGGGGCAGGTTAAGGCAGCAGGAACTCGGAAGGGCTTGTCACTTCATCTATAGTTAAGAAGCAGAGAGGGGTGTGAATACACGCTTGCTACTGCTCAGTGCCTCACGCCCCTCACTCCTAGGCAGTCCTGGATGCTCTATCCAAGGAATGGCATCACACTAAACTAAACAAGGCCCTCCACAGCCATGGTCCCATGTGACTCCAGTTTTCATTTTAATAGTAACTGCCATGTACTAGGTTTATAGCAGGGTTTAAATGTTTCTGGGAATTCTGTTCATAACTCCTTATAACCGCCTTTGTTCTGATCCCTTAGGCCACTTTGGAACAACCATTAAACCTGCCACGTCACAGAGTGGTGGTTTCATGAGTCTGTATATAGCCTACTAAGTAAAAATCCACACTGGCTAATGGTTGCAATAGGAGCAAGGTGCCTATGCTAGCAACAGCTTCCTTGGCTTTTACTCTCCAAGTTTCACTACCGGCTGAGGCAGGAAAATAAGTAGCCAAAAACACATGAAAAAGAATTCAAAATGCATATAACACTAAACTTGAGTCGGTCACCTTTATTCGTCTCCGATAAAATTGCAGAATTTCGACAGTACTTTACTGTTTCCTTAGATTTGTGCTTTGCCCTGGTGGAAGGGAGGCCTGCCTCAGCCCTTTGCCCTTCTTTGTCTTTTCAAAGAAGAAAGAAAATGGCTTCAAAGCGTAAGGACTCCGCCATAAGTACCCTGGACATGTAAAAGCAAGAACGAATCACGGGTCCTTTTACCTTTTGAGTTGTCCAGGAGTGGCTTGTAAATGCTGAAGTTCAAAACAGCGTGTGAAGAAAATTGCTCTGGTAATGAAAGGGTTACTGCAGGAACCTTGCTGCTAATCCAGTTTGGGGAAGGCTCCAGAAGCTGCTAAGTAAATCAAACTGAAAAGAAAATCCCAGAGGCAAGAAAAAGAACCCAGCTGGGATTGGAGAGAGGGTCACGCGAGTCAAAGAGCAGAGTCATAGAGTAAGTACCTCCTGGAAAGAGTCACTCAGCCACCCAAATCAGGAAAACCAGGAACTGCGTTTATCGGAACAAACTTAAGGAAATGCCCAAATGCCACAACTTGTTCATAAAGGGAACCGGCCTGGGAGCTAAGGGGAATGGGAAGGTTCTAAAGCTATGTCCACTTAGGAATGCATCTGGCTGCCAGGGAAAAGTCAGTGTGCCAAGCCTTGTGGTATTTGTTGCGGTTCTAGCTATTCTGAAAGACTAGCTCCCGAATTCTTTATAGAGCCAACTCCTGGTACTAAACAGAAATGGGCTTCTGTGGTAGATCTACAGGTAACTGATGACCAGTTCAGTGGGCACTGCTTTCTCAATCCAGAGTTGAGATCTCCTAGCACAGATTTCACATGGTAAAGCCAACCCCCAAAGACCCTGGGTAGCCAACGGTGAGAATTTAAGAAGAAGGAAATGTTTCATGTGTTCATTTATTCTTATGTTACTATTTTCTGAATATTTAGAAGTCTTTTCTGCCCAGTTCAAATTATTGTGCAGTCAACTTTGAGAATTTAAAAGGCCTAGGAAGATAGCTCAGCGGGCAGGAGGCTTGCTCTGCAAAGGATCTGAATTTGGATTCTCCAATACCCAATAAAAAGCCAGCCATAGCTGAACATGCACGCCTGTTCCCTAAAACCGAGCGGCAGAGACAAGTGAATCCCAAAAGCTTGCCAATCACCCAGCCTAGACAAATGAGAGACAAAAGAGAACTGAAAACCTCCTTTGTGGTCTGCATCGTTCACTCCCATATGATCAGACAAGCACACTCACCTGTATAACACACGTGTGCCACACACACCACATGCTCACTCACTAATCACCTGCCTAAATTAGAAGTCTACTAGGTTCCCATTCTAGTTAACTGTCCCCCATGGTTTCATTCTGAAAGTTAACTTAAGGGAAGTGTGGTGGTTTGAATGAGAATGACCTCCACAGGCTCATAGATTTGAGTGCTTGGTCACCAGTGGCACTATTTGAAAGGATCAGGAGGTGTGGCCTTGTAGGAGGCGTCACTGAGGGTATCCTTTGAGATCTCAAAAGCCCAGGATTTCCTCTCTGCCTCAGGGTCAGGATATAGAACTCTCGGCTATTGCTCTAGCATCTGCCTGCCTGCTGCCTTGCTTACCACCATGATGAAAATGGACTAAATCTCTGAAACTGTAAGCCATTCCCAATTAACTATTTGTCTCTGTAAGAGTTGCCATGGTCATGGTGTCTCTTCACAGCAACAGAACACTGACTAATGCTGACATTTGGTCTGGTGCCGCTGTGTATTCAAATGCTAAACACTAGCTCACAAGATAGGGTTTCCCCCCATACCCCGATGAGCTGAGGTGAGCATACACCAGGTGATGCTATCTAAATTTTGCTCCCCAATTTAAAATGATTGGTTAACTAAAGTGACCACAGCTAATTACTGGGGAGCATAGAAGAGGTAGGGTTTTAGTTACCTGGCTACGGGGGTCTCAGGTAGAGGCCATGAGAAAAAGAGGAGGAGAAGAGAGTGAAGGAGAGGGAGAGAACAAGAGGTCTCTATTAGCGGTGATGGACCAGGAGTGAAATGTCCCCCTCCCCCTCCAGGACAGATGGCTGGAGCAGAAGTCGCCCTCGAAAGATTCAAACAGCCAGTATTTGGGTACTGGAGCTGGGAAGTAGACAGCCTAGCATTAGAAATACAGATCAGGGCTAATCCCCCAGTAATTGTGCAAGAGCTGATTAAATAAATCCACAGACCTCTGCCTCGGTTACTGGGGGATGGGGAGGGGGGAGCCTAGCCACGTCATATTAATAACTAATAGAGTTTATTAAAATCCATTTACAGACTAAGGGAGATTGTTTCCTTTTTTTTTTCTTTTACTTGTGACAACTGAATTCACGAACCGTTGAGTCTATCGAAATGCTCCCATTCAGTGTTTTTTGATTGTTTTTTTTTTAA